>NC_034613.1:86253256-86268256 GCF_900095145.1 Mus pahari
TCTGTTCAGGAATTTTTTTTCCCTGTGCCCATATCTTTGAGGCTTTTCGAAACTTTCTCCTCTATAAGTTTCAGTGTGTCTGGTTATATGTCAAATTCCTTGATCCATTTAGACTTGACCTTAGTATAAGAAGATAAGAATGGATCAATTCACATTCTTCTACATGATAACTGCCATTGTACCCGCACCATTTGTTGAAAATGTTGTCTTTTTTCCACTGGACCATTTCTGAAGTCAGTGGTACATGCTTATGCTGGGGACCATGTGGATGTCCATCATCTGTAATGCTGCCAGAAACCATGTGTAAGTCTATGAATTATGCTCCTAATGACTGGTAAGTCCAAGGAAGCTATCATGACATCTGGTTTGGTGGCATTTACCTTTACCCGAAGAGCCATCTCTTTGTTCATAAAACTTAATTTTATGGAAACTCTGAATTGAACCTTTTACTTTTGCCTTATTTGTTTGATTGTTTGATTTTGGTTGGTTTGTTGGTTGTTTTTCTTGTTGTTTTCGTTTAAGACATTGTCTCACAGCATAGACTGGTTTCAGATTCATTAGGTAGCTCCGACTAACCTGGAATTTACAATCTCTTGCCTCTTCCTCCCAATTGCTATGATTCCAAGTATTTGTCAGCATACCCAGATGATTGAGACTATGTAAGTACAGGGTTTTTAAATTTTTTATTAGTTATTTTCTTTATTTACATTTCAAATTTTATCCCCTTCCTCATTTCCCCTCCAAAAACCTACCCCTATCCCATCCCCCCTCCCACTCACTGCTCACTAACCCACCCACTCCCACTTTCCTGTCCTGGCATTCCCCTACACTGGGGCAAAGAGCCTTCACAAGACCAAGGGCCTCTCCTCTCATTGATGTCCCACAAGGCCATCCTCTGCTACATATGCAACTAGAGCTATGGGTTCCTCCATGTATACACTTTGTTTGATGGTTTAGTCCCTGGGAGCTCTGGAGATACTGGTTAGTTCATATTGTTGTTCCTCCTATAGGGCTGCCAACCCCTTCAGCTCCTTGGGTCCTTTCTCTAGCTCCTCCATTGGGAAACCTATGCTCAGTCCTATGGATGGGTGTGAACATCCACTTCTGTAATTGTTAGAAACTGGCAGAGCCTCTCAGGAGACAGCTATATCACGCTCCTCTCATCAAGCACTTGTTGGCATCCACAATAGTGTCTGGGTTTGGTAACTGTGTATGGGATGGATCCCTAGGTGGGAGAGTCTCTGGATGGCCTTTCCTACAGTTTCTGCTCCATCTTAGTCTCTGTATCTCCTTCCATGGGTATTTTGATCCCCCTTCTAAGAAGGACCTAAATATCCACACTGTGGTCTTCCTTCTTAAGTTTTATGTGGTGTGTGAACTATATCTTGGGTATTCTAAGTTTCTGGGCTAATATCAACTTCTCAGTGAGTACATACCATGTGTGTTCTTTTGTGATTGGGTTACCACACTCAGGATGATATTTTCTAGTTCCATCCATTTGCCTGCAAAATTTATGAAGTCATCATTTTTAATAGCTGAGTAGTATTCCATTATATAAATGTACCACATTTACTGTATCCATTCCTCTATTGAGGGACATCTGTGTTCTTTCCAGGTTCTGGCTATTTTAAATACGTCTATTATGAATATAGTGGAGCATGTGTCCCTATTACATGTTGGAGCATCTTCTGCCCAGGAGTGTTATTGCTAGATCTTCCTGTAGTATGTCCAATTTTCTGAGGAACTACCAAACTGATTTCCAGAATGGTTGTACCAGCTTGCACTCCCACCAGCAATGGAGGAGTGTTCCTCCTTCTCCACATCCTTGCCAGCATCTGCTGTCACCTGAGTTTTTCATCTTAGGTGCTTCTCAGCCATTTGGTATTCCTCAGTTGAGAATTCTTTGTTTAGCTCTGCACCCCATTTTTAATAAGGTTATTTGCTTCTCTGGATTCTAACGTCTTGAGTTCTTTGCATATATTAGATATTAGTTCTCTATCAGATATAGGGTTGGTAAAGAAAGATCTTTTCCCAATCTGTTGGTTGCCATTTTGTCCTATTGACAGCATCCTTTGCCTTACAGAAGCTTTACAATTTTAGGAGGTCCCATTTGTCAATTCTTGGTCTTAGAGCATAAGCTATTGGTGTACTCTTCAGGAATTTTTCCCTGTGCCCATGTGCTCGAGGCTCTTCCCCACTTTCTTTTCTATTAGTTTCATGGTATCTGGCTTTATGTGGAGGTCCTTGATCCACTTGGACTTGAACTTTGTACAGGGAGATAGAATTGCATTCCTCTACATGCTGACAGCCAGTTGAACCAGCACCATTTGTTGAAAATGCTGTCTTTTTTACCACTTCATGGTTTTAGCTCCTTTGTCAAAGATCAAGTGGTGTGTGGGTTCATTTCTGGGTCTTCAGTTCTATTCCATTGATATACCTGCCTGTCAACTGTACCAATACCATGAAGGGTTTTTTGTTTGTTTGTTTTTTGTTTTTTAATCACAATTGCTCTGTGGTACAGCTTGAGGTCAGGGATGGTGCTTGCCACAGAAGATCTTTTATTGTTGAGAATATATTTTTTGCTATACTGGTTTTTTTTTGTTATTCCAGATGAATTTTCAAATTGCTCTTTCTAACTCTATTAATAATTGATTTGGAATTTTGATGGGGATTGCATTGTATCTGTGGATCACTTTTGGCAAGATGATCATTTTTACTGTATTAATCCTGCTAATCCATGAGAATTCCATCTTCCGAGATCAATTTCTTTCTTCAGAGACTTGAAATTCTTGTCATACAGATGGTATTTTATATTATTTGTGACTATTGTGAAAGGTGTTCTTTCCCTAATTTTTTCCTGAGCCTCTTTATCCTTTGAGTAGAGGAAGGGCACTGATTTGTTTGAATTAATTTTATATACAGACAATTTGCTGAAGTTTTTTTTTATCATGTTTAGGAGTTCTCTGGTGGAATTTTTGGTTCACTTAAATAAACTATCATATCATATGCAAATAGTTTGTTAAAAGTTTATTTTCTTGCTTTTTCTAGCATGTAGTTTACCTCCTAGTGTTGGTGTTTTCCATCTGTTATCATTTGTAGGAATGGATTTGTGGAAAGATATTGTATGAATTTTGTTTTGTCATGGAATACTTTGGTTTCTCCATCTATGGTAATTGAGAGTTTAGCTGGGTATAGTAGACTGGGCTGGCATTTGTGTTCTCTTAGGGTCTGTATGACATCTGCCCAGGATCTTCTTCTAGTTTTCATAGTCTCTGGTGAGAAGTCTGGTGTAATTCTGACAGGTCTGCCTATATATGTTACTTGACCTTTTTCCCTTACTGCTCTTAATATTCTTTCTTTGTTTTGTGCACTTAGTGTTTTGATTATTATGTGATGGGAGGAATATCTTTTATGGTTCAATCTATTTGGAGTTCTGTAGGCTTCTTGTATATTCATGGGCATCTCTTTCTTTAGGATAGGGAAGTTTTCTTCTATAATTTTGTTGAAGATATTTACTGACCCTTTAAGTTGGGAATCTTCACTCTCTTCTATAATTATTATCCTTAAGTTTGGTCTTCTCATCATGTCCTCCATTTTTGTGTTAGGAGCTTTTTGTTTTTTGCATTTTTTGACTGTTGTGTCAATGTTTTCTATGGCATCTTCTGCCCCTGAGATTCTCTCTTCTATCTCTTGTATTCTTGTTGGTGATGCTTGCATCTATGACTCCGGATCTCTTTCCTAGTTTTTCTATCTCCAGAGTTGTCTCCCTTTGTGATTCTTTATTGTTTCTTCTTCCATTTTTAGATCCTGGGTGGTTTTTTTCAGTTCCTTCACTTGTTAGTTTGTGTTTTCCTGTAATTCTTTAAGTGATTTTTATGTTTCCCCTTTAAGTGCTTCTACCTGTTTACCTGTGTTCTCCTGTATTTCTTTTAGGGAGTTATTTATGTCCTTCTTAAAGTCAGCATCATGAGATGTGAATTTTAAATCCCAATCTTGCTTTTCTGGTATGTTGGAGTATCCAGGACTTGCTATTGTGGGAGAACTATGTTCTAATGATGCCCTGTAGCCTTGGTTTCTGTTGGTAAGGTTCTTGTGCTTGCCTTTCACCATCTGGCTATCTCTGGTTGGTCTTTCTGTCTCTGGCTTGAGCTTGTCCCTGCTGTGTGCCTGTAAGCCTGTGTCAGCACTCCTGGGAGACCAGCTCTCCCCTGGCAGGACCTGTGCACAGAGGGCTGTGGAACAGCCCCAGCTCCTGGGTACAGCTGGAGGCAAGAAGGAGCCTATCCCAGCTCCTCCAGTGCTTTTGGGGCTTGGCCTGCACGCTTCTGTCTGGTCCCTCTTTAGATAGCCACCGGAGAGAAAATGGCAATCTCACCTCTGAGTCCAGGAGTCAGAACACTCCCTGGAGATGAGCTCTCCCCTGGCAGGACCTGTGAACAGAAGACTGTGGAACAGCCACAGTTTCTGGCTGTAATGGAGGCTGGAAGGATCCTGTCTCAGCTGCTCCACTGCTCCTGTGGCCTGTGTACTCCTGGCTCATGAGTACAGTTTTATAAATAAATAAGTGTAAGTAAGCAAATCATTTAAGTCACAGACTGGAAAGATAACATGTTAAGTAACCAGCTTCCATATGACAGGGCTCAGATTTGATTTCAGTAAGCCTGAGATCATATTCCAAAAAACTATCCTTTTAATCACTGTCAAATGTACAAAAGAAATAAAATCAATGTGATATCTAATTAAATGTCAGTCAGAAATTGAAGTTCTATTTTAGGGAATGATATATCAATAGAGAAATGGTATCTTTATTGAAATTTGACTGATATCATTTCAGGACTGTATTTGTTGTGTAAGTCAGCTTTCTGCACTACATCAAAATCCTTGACAACATGAGCTAAAAGAAAAAAGGAAAGATTTATTTTGGCTCAGGCTGTCACAGGTTTTAGTCTATGATCACTTGGCCCCAGTGCCTTTAGTGCTGAGCAATTGCCTTAACATGGTAGAAGCACTTGCTGGAGGAAAATACTTAACTTATGCTAGAAATGAAGCAAAGGGAGAAAAAGGAAGGGCAGCAGGAGTTGAGTCTCCCTTCAAGCATGTAGTATCACTTCATTTTACTAGGTCCCACCTCCTAAGTAGTTCACCATCTCCATTAGCCTCATCAACTTGGAGCCATACTTTGACACAAAAAGATTTGAGGGACATTTAAATTACAAAACATAAAAATTGTTTCATGACATAAAAGCATAATTTTATATTGAAAAGCAATCCTTAACTAAGGTGTTAGAAACTGTCTTATATAAGTTTTATTTTGCAGTCTCTATTTCATCACTCAATATGATTATTATCAATTAATGTTTCTTTGTGTAGAAGTAACAGAAACCCCAAACAACTCAAAGTGACTTTTAACCATTTTATTTTTTCCAAATTTTTATTAGGTATTTTCTTCATTTACATTTCAAATGTTATCCCCAGAGTCCCCTATACCCCCCATCTGCTCCCCTACCCACCCACTCCCACTTCTTGGCCCTGGTGTTCCCCTGTACAGGAGCATATAAAGCTTGCAAGACCAAAGGGCCTCTCTTCCCAATGATGGCTGACTAGGCCATCTTCTGCTACATATGCAGCTAGAGACACGAGCTCTGGGGGTACTGGTTAGTTCATATTGTTGTTCCACCTACAGGGTTGCAGCCCCCTACAACTCCTTGGGTACTTTCTCTAGCTCCTCCATTGGGGGCCCTGTGTTCCATCCAATAGCTGGCTGTGAGCATCCACTTCTGTGTTTGCCAGGCACTGGCATAGCCTCACAAGAGACAGCTATATCAGGGTCCTTTCACCAAAATCTTGCTGGCATATGCTATAGTGTCTGCTTAACTGTTTTTTTTTTCTCCAGGAATATGCTAGTCAAAATCCTAGAACTGAGAAATTCTATGTCACTTGGTACCAACAAGGATCTAGGCTCTTTCATCGTTTGTCTTTTACCATCCTTCACACCTTAGTTATTGCCTATTATCTGGACCTCTAATAGCTGAACATGTTTTGCTGCAACTTAAGACTTTTATATCTTTACAAAATTACATATAGTAAGAATTATTAAGATAGTCATTTATGTCTATTATTAATTATAACAAAATGTATAAAAATACATTACAGTCTTTTAGAAAAAAAGGATATAGGATAATCTAAAATAATTCAGGCTCCCCCCAGTACTTTCCTACGAATCTTCCCACAATGGAGCCCCAGAGAACATATTTAATTCTCTCAGGTATTAATGGAAGCAAACTATATGCCGAAAACCTAGTAGGGATTCAGTATATGGGGGTTTCCTTGGGAGATAATTTTGTAGGAAACCTCTGCCTAGCACATAATCAAATTCACTCTCCCAAAGGGAATTAGATATTCCACATTCTCTACGTTGGTTGTACAAACAATCCATGTATAGTAATGTACCCTCAAGGTACACATCAGAAACTCAAATTCTCTGATGCAAACCAAAGGCCAACCTTGCTAGTGGACTTTTCTATGTATACCAACTCCTGGCTTGCTATGTTATCTCTTTTCTTCACAGATAGTAAAGTTTTCTTGCAAGTAAAACTTTCTCTGAAGACAGTGTCACTGCCAATACTAGAACAGTTGTCCATTCCCCCTCTTAAACGGATAGTTGAAAGAATCTTGTGTTTTGCAATTTTAGCCTCTCATGGAAGATGGATTTTTATAATGAGGGAATGACCAAGGGCTTCTGAATAGAGCTAACTAGTAACCTCTTCCGAGGCATCTTTACATGTTCCGGGGTTTAAATATTCACTATGTGAACTTCTTCATTTAATAACCATTAAATATTTATTAAATGCTTCTTATCTAGAAATTCTTTAACTGCAAAGGTGGGTGATGAAAAGGAGAGATTCTAGACAGAGGAAAAGAGTACCACAAAAACATGGTTTTTTAAAAATGTATCCAAATAACTAAAAATCAGGTATAGCAAACACAGAGAGTGCAACAGGTGTTATTTTAAAAAAAACAAGCCAGGTATGCTATATAGGACTAGGTCAGACTCTGCAGGACATTATTGCAAAGATACGGTTGTAAGGATTTGGGCCTTTACCTTCATTATCAAGGGAAGCCATTGAAGGTTTTTAAATAGTCAGTTTCACATCTAATTTTGTTAAACGTTTTTTTAATTTGAAAATAATTTAGACACACATTAAATTTCAAAGTAGTACAATGAATTCCAGTGCTATATTTACCTGTGGGAATCCTGTATATGGAAGTTCATTTTAAATAACCATCTTAAATGATCTTACATGAGTATACTATAATTTATCAAAACCAGGAAACTAATAAAATATCAACTGAAATACAGACCTTAACTAATATGTTACTAGTTAAAAAAATTTTAAGCATTCTCCTGTATACAGTGTAGAAAATCTTCTCCATAATACACTATTGACAATTAGATTCAGTAGATACATAAACCATAATGTAACAAAATAAGGTGAGTCATTTAGCAGGATGTTCAGAGAAATAATGTCAGGAAAGGTTTATAAATTTCTGGTTTAGAAAACTTGATAGAAGTGGTGTTATATGCTGAGCTAAGGATTATGTTGGTAGTATGTGGTCAAGTAGAGTTCAGCATGTAGAGCTGTTGAGTACACAGTTGGGTGTTAAACTCTGGAGCTCAGATAAAGGACTATATGATGCTCTATAGCATTGATACATCATGACCTGTTTAGCAATCATTTTCTATTAGATACCAAAAAGAAATTTTCACTTACAGTGTGTAATATATGTATTTGTTGATAGCTATTTGTATAAATCTTCATTTTCTCATGATAAATTCTCAGAAGTGAAATTTCTGGATAAAAGAACATGCATGTTTTATTTTAATACTAATATTGGACTTAATTCCTTTCTCTTGGATCCTAATGTAATTCCTCATTAACAATTTAAGCCAGACTATTTGAGGTCAAATTAAGAATATTTGATGAACTATAATATTTTTTGAGCACCAAGAGATACCACAACATGTGGTTTGCTGCCTACATGTACATGTGCTAGGAACTTGGTCTTCAATATGACAATACTAAGATTTAGTGAAAGTTTTTTTGACAAGGTGAGGCATAGTCGGATGTTGTTATGTCATTGGAAGTACTTGGAATTTATTAACCTGGTCTTTTAGTATCTCAATCTTTATCTGACTTCCTATCTTGCTGTGAGATCTTTCCCACCATAATGCCATCATCCATGATTTGACCCAGCTAGCAAGGAATTTGATTAGAAGCCAATTCCATCCATGGAATTTTCAAATCTTAGGTTTTCAGCTTCTTAAAATATGAGCTATATAAACATCCTTGCTTTATAAAGAACCTGGCCAAAAAGCTTTTTGGTATCGATGGGCAGTAGATTAAGATATCACTAAAATTGTTTTGAGTTTATTTATGGAATAAGTCGGTTCCTAGGTAAAACCAACTTAAATAGTTTACAATAAGCTAGAATCTTGTGAGTAATATAATTGAGAAAATATGAAACAGAAAAGTAATATCTGCATTCCAGTCAGTTATTGGTACAGTAAATTGTAGTAGTGACTATCTTGATTCATGATTTTTCACATTTAAAATTTTTAAATATTACTTTAATTTATATTTAGTTTTTTAATTCTTTATTTACATTCCAACCATTGCTCCCCTTCCTGGTCTCCCCTCCTAGAGTTCTTTACCCCATAACCCCTCCCCTTTGCCTCTGAGAGGGTGCTCTCCCCACCCCTCACCCTCCTACCCTCACCTCACCCCTCCATATCCCCCTTCCCTGGGGCCTCAAGTCTCTACAGGATTAGGTGCATCCTTTCCCACTGAGACTAGACAAGGCAGTCCTCTGTTATGTAAGTGCTGGTGGCCATAGACCAGCCCCTGTATACTCTGATTGATGGCTTAGTCTCTGGAAGCTCCCAGTGGTCCAGGATACTTGACACTGTTGGACTTTCTATGGGGTTGCCTTCCCCTTCGGCTTCTTCAGTGCTTCCCAGATCTCTGAAACTTTCTAGATGTCTCCCTCCCCCCACATGCCTCCCAGCTGCATATTTCCATTCATTTTCCTGACCCTTTGGGCTTTTCTCCTGATTCTGTTCATACCCGATTCTGATCCCCTTTTCCCTCCTCCTCCCCTCTCCCCCCAAGGTCCCTCCCTCCCTCTGCATCTCATGATTATTTTGTTCCCCACTTCTAAGTGGGATTGAAGCATCCCCACTTTGGCCTTTTTTCTTGTTAAACTTCTTATGGTCGATGGGTTGTATCATGGGTATTCTATACTTTTGGGCTAATATCCGCTTATCAGTGTATACATACCATACATGTCATTTTAGGTCTGGGTTACCTTACTCAGGATGGTATTTTCTAGTCCCATCCATTTGCCTGAAAAATTCATGAAGTCCTCATTTTTAATAGTAGAATAGTATTTCATTGCATACATGAATCAATTTATTTGTATCCATTCTTGGGTTAAGGGGCATCTGAGTTGTTTCCAGCTTCTGGCTGTTATGAATAAGGCTGCTATGAACATAGTGGAGCATATGTCCTTGTGGTATTGTGGAATATGTTTTGAGTATATGCCCAGGAGCAGTATAGCTGGGTGTTCAGGTAGAATTATTTCCAATTTTCTGAGGAATTGCCAGATTGATTTACAGAGTGGTTGTACCCACCAGCAATGGAGGTGTGTTCTTTCTCCACATCCTCACCAGCATCTGCTATCCCTTGAGTTTTTGATCTTAGCCATTCTGACTGGTGTAAGGTAAAGTCTCAGGGTAATTTTGATTTGCATTTCCCTAATGACTAAGGATGGTGAACATTTCTTTAAAGCTTCTTGGCCATTCTAGATTCCTCTGTTGCCAATTCTCTTTAGCTCTGTACCCCAGTTTGGGGGGATTATTTGGCTTTTGAAAGTCTAACTTCTTGGGTTCCTGGTATATTTTCAATATTAGTCCTCTGTCAGATGTAGGGTTAGTGAAGACCTTTCCCAATCTGGAGATTTCTGTTTGTCCTTTAGATGTTGTTCTTCGCCTTACAAAAGCTTTTCAGGCTGGGCAGTGGTGGCGCACACCTGTAATCCCAGCACTTGGGAGGAAGAGGCAGGCAGATTTCTGAGTTCAAGGCCAGTCTGGTCTACAGAGTGAGTTCCAGGACAGACAGGACTGCACTGAGAAACCCTATCTCAAAAAACAAAACAAAACAAAACAAAAACAACAACAACAAAAAAAGCTTTTCAGTTTCATGAGCTCCCAATTGTCATTGATCATAGAGCCTGAGCCACTGGTGTTCTGTTCAGGAAATTTTTCCCTGTGCCATTGTATTCAGGGTACTTCCCACTTTCTCTTCTATTAGGTTCAATATATCTGGTCTCATGTGGAGGTCCTTGTTCCACTTGGACTTGAACTTTGTCCAAGGAGATAAGAATGGATCAATTTATATTCTTCTACATGCAGACCTCCAGTTAGACTAGCACTATTGGTTGAAGATACTGTCTTTTTTCCACTGGATGGTTTTGGCTTCTTTGTCAAGGGTCAAGTGACCATAGGTGTGTGGGTTTATTTCTTGGTCTTTAATTCTATTCAACTGATCCATCTGTCTGTCTCTGTACCAATACCGTGCGGTTTTTTATCATTATTACTCTGTAGTACAGCTTGAGGTCAGGAACAATGATTCCCCCCAGAAGTTCTTTTATTGTTGAGAATAGTTTTCCCTATTCTGGGTTTTTTGTTTTTCCATATGAAGTTGAGAATTGCTCTTTCCATGTCTGTGAAGAATTGATTTGCAATTTTGATGGGGATTGCATTGAATCTGTAGATTGCTTTTGAAAAAAATGGCCATCTCTACTATGTAAATCCTACCAATCCATGAGCATGGGAGATCTCTCTATCTTCTGATGTCTTCTTTGATTTCCAGCTTCAGGGACTTGAAGTTCTTTTCATACAGATCTTTAACTTGCTTGGGTACAGTCACACCAAAATATTTTATATTATTTGTGGCTACTGTGAAGGGTGTTGTTTCCCTAATTTCTTTCTCAGCATGTTTATCATTTGTAGAAAGAAGGACTACTGATTTCTTAGAGTCAATTTTCTATCCAGCCAGTTTGCTGAAGTTGTATGTTAGGTATAGGAGTTCTCTGGTAGAATTTCTTGGTGTCCCCTATGTATACTATCATACTATATTTAGGTATGTGGCATGTATTTCTGATCTCTCCAAGACTTTTATCATGAAGGGGTGTTGGATTTTGTCAAATGCTTTCTCAGCATCTAATGAAATGATCATATTTTTTTCTTTGAGTTTGTTTATATTGTGGATTATGTTGATGGATTTTCATATATTGAACCATCCCTTCATCCTTGAGATGAAGCCTACTTGATTGTAGTGAATGATGGTTCTGATATGATTTTGGGTTTGTATTGCAAGATTTTATTTATTTTTTTAATTTTATAACTGTATAATCCTCTTTAATATTTATAAATAATTCATAGATTTAGAGCAAAATGATATGTTCACATAGTCTGATATATATATACATATATATATATATATATATATATATATATATATATAATATTTTCTTCATTTACATTTCAAATGCTATCCCAAAAGTCCCCTATACACTCCCCCCTGCCCTGCTCCCCAGACCACCCACTCCAGCTTCCTGGCTCTGGCATTCTCCTGTACTGGGGCATATAATCTTCACAAGACTAAGGGCCTCTCCTCCCATTGATGGCCTACTAGGCTATCCTCTGCTACATAAGCAACTACAGATACAAGCTCTGGGGGTACTGGTTAGTTCATATTGTTGTTCCTCCTATAGGGTTGCCGACCCCTGCAGCTCCTTCAGTACTTTCTCTAACTCCTTCATTGGGGGCCCTGTGTTCCATTCAATAGATGACTGTGAGTATTCACTTCTGTATTTGCCAGGCATTGGCATAGCCTCACATGAGACAGCTTTATTAGGGTCCTGCCAGCAAACTCTTGCTGGCATATGCAATAGTGTCTGGGTTCTGTGGCTGATTAGGGGATGGATCCCCAGGTGGGGCAGCTTCTGAATGTCCTTCCTTCTGTCTCAGCTCTGAACTTTGTCTTTATAACTCCATGCATGGGTATTTTGTTCCCTATTCTGAGAAGGAGCAAAGTATCCACACTTTGGTCTTCCTTTTTCTTGAGTTTTATGTGTTGTGCAAATTGTATCTTGGGTATTCTAAGTTTCTGGGCTAATATTCACTTATCATTGAGTGTATATCATGTATGTTCTTTTGTTTTTTGGTTTCTTTTTTTCGTTTTTTTGAGACATGGTTTCTCTGTGTAGCCCTGGATGTCCTGGAACTCACTCTGTAGACCAGGCTGGCCTTGAACTCAGAAATCTGCCTGCCTCTGCCTCCCAAGTTCTGGGATTAAAGGCATGCACCACTACTGCCTGGCATGTGTGTTCTTTTGTGATTGGGTTACCTCACTCAGGATGATATCCTCCAAATCCATCCATTTGCCTAAGAATTTCATAAATTCATTGTTTTTTGGTAGCTGAGTAGTACTCCATTTTGTAATTGTACCACATTTCCTTATCTATTCCTCTGTTGAGGAACATCTGGGTTCTTTCCAGCTTCTGGCTATTATAAATAAGGCTGCTATGAGCATAGTGGAGCATTTGTCTTTATCACAAATTGGAACTTCTTCTGGGTATATGCCCAGGAGAGGCATTGCTGGATCTTCTCGTAGTACCGTGTCTAACTTTCTGAGGAACCGCCAGACTGATTTCCAGAGTGGTTGTACAAGCTTGCAATCCCACTAGCAATGGAGGAGTGTTCCTCTTTCTCCACATCCTTGTCAGCATCTGCTGTCACCTAAATTCTTGATCTTGTCCATTCTGACTGGTGTGAGGTGGAGTCTCAGGGTTGTTTTGATTTGCATTTCCCTAATGATTAAGGATGTTGAGCAGTTTTTCAGGTGCTTCTTGGACATTTTGTATTCCTCAGTTGAGAATTCTTTGTTTATCTCTTTACCCCATTTTTAAATAGGGCTATTTGATTTTCTGGAGTCTAGCTTCTGGAATTTTTTTGTATATATTGGATATTAGTCCCCTATAGGATTTAGGATTGGTAAAGATCCTTTCCCAAAAGTTGGTGGTCTTTTTGTCTTATTGACAGTGTCTTTTGTCTTATTGAGAGTGTCTTTTGTCTTCTTGACAGTGTCTTTTGTCTTATTGACAGTGTCTTTTGTCTTATTGACAGTGTCCTTTGTCTTATTGAGAATGTCTTTTGTCTTATTTACAGTGTCTTTTTTCTTGTTGACAGTGTCCTTTGTCTTATTGAGAATGTCTTTTGTCTTATTGACAGTGTCTTTTGTCTTGACAGTGTCTTTTGTCTTATTGACAGTGTCTTTTTTCTTGTTGACAGTGTCTTTTTTCTTGTTGACCTGTCTTTTGTCTTGTTGACAGTGTCTTTTGTCTTGTTGACAGTCTTTTGTCTTGTTGACAGTGTCTTTTGTCTTATTGACAGTGTCTTTTGTCTTGTGAACAGTGTCTTTTGTCTTGTGGACAGTGTCTTTTGTCTTGTTGATAGTGTCTTTTGTCTTATTGAAAGTGTCTTTTGTCTTGTTGCCAGTGTCTTTTGTCTTATTGACAGTGTCTTTTCAGGCTAGGGATTTATCCAGGTTCTACTGAGCTCCAATCTGACCACCTGAGGTTTTGCTCTCTCTTAAACAAAGTGTATATGTGAAGTTACTCTTACAGAGACTTATAAAATAACCTAGATTTCTCTGATCTCTGTACATTTTCTAACAGAAAAAACACAATTTAAGAAAACTCTCTTTGGTACTTTCAGAGTCATGCACAATTCCAAATTACATCCAAGGATTAACTGTTTAGCTACACTTATATCCCTCATTAGTTAAAGCTGGAGCGCACATCTAAGTATGAAGAACACATTTCTGGTGTGTAGTACATTCTTTAAAACACATAATTTCAGTGTGATAAATACAGAAATTAACCAACACTTTTCAAAATTTAGGTAAAACTATTACTTTGGAATCAGTGAAAATTTATATATACCAGGTTATCTCTCAGAATATTGAAAAATATTAATTTTTATTTACTAAGACATTGCATTTATGTTCATTTCAAGCTAAATATACATTAAAGATGAAAATGCAAATATGATCGATGATGTTTGTATCACATATAATTGACAGATGATCATTACTCAGAATATATAAAGAACTTCTCAAATAATTATAAAAGTTTTTGGAATAACTAGTTCTTAGAAGAGTAAATGATTGACTGATGAACATGAAAAAATAGCATTCTCATTAGAAATAAGAAATATGAATTAACACAGCCCAGCTAATACTTTATATGTGTCAAATTTAAAGAATTGCGAAGTCTGATATTTCCAGTTATTAACTAGAATTTACAGTAGTGGAACTTTTTTTTTCTGCCTAGCGGGAATGTAGATATGCACAACCATTTTGAAGAACAACACGGCAGTATCATTTAAAGTTGAAGAGGTAAAAATTCCTACAGACAAATGACATGCCATGGCAGTCCTAAAAGGGAAGTTTATAGTGATGCACATTCACATAAAAAAATTAAGAGATATTGCAAATAAACAGCCTGTTTCAAGTCTCTCAAAAACATAAAAAGCAGCCCATCCAAAATCCAATAACTAGCAAGAAATAATAAATATTAGAGAAGAAATTAATAAAAAAGAGAACAAAAATGCCAGAGGCCTTTCCTTTCGTTTAACACATAATCACTGAAGATTTAGTAGTAGCTGTTTTAGTCCCTTAATCGGTTAAGATGTTTGTGGGTGGTTTAACTAGTTATGTACATTGATACAGATACTACAACTTTGAGATGCATCTGCAAGAAACGACCTGTAAACATCCACTGTACTGTAATGTATCTTGTGCTTTTTAGTACCTTAGAAATATGATTCACTGGGTGGTAATTTTTGATAAAAAAATAACTTTAGGAAAATGGCTC
>NC_034613.1:86273256-86280727 GCF_900095145.1 Mus pahari
AAGTACTTGGTTTATAACAGAGTATGAGAAATAATAAATGGAATGTTTTGTTAAGTAATTTGCAGATTATGAAACTTTATGGCAATGTAAATTAATATCTTGATCAAATATATAAAGCCAAATTTTACATCCAATAATAGCAACTGTTAAAACTTTTTCTCATCCCCTTTTGTTAATTTGATTGTATAATATATGTTTATATAGTATGTAATTTAATACAGGAAAAGAATACAGATTATAGCCAAAGGGAAAGGCTCTTAAATGTAAAGCTTCCTTTATCTTCAGAAGAAATTATTTTCTAAGCATCAATGTATGTCACTATATATGAACTCTTGCCAACCAAGAAATTCACATTTCTTAACATTGAAATTTTGATTGATGCTTAATTATATAGATATGATTGATTGAATTGTTGCCCATATACTTGAACTCAGCCTTGAGATTAACTGATTTTACATAACTCAAAGGCTCTACCCCATATGATATTGTTGGTGTTTTTGTTATGACTGTTTCCCAACATTAAGACTCTCTGGTATAGTCTATCTTTTCCATGATGATAGCAATATGAAAAAAAAAGGTTAGTCAAAGAAGTAAATAATAACCACCACAACTATGAAATAAAATATTGTTTAGTTCTTGATTGGATGGAGTCAGAAATTTTGATATTATTTAATTTTGACTATGGGGATATTAATCAGGAATGAGATGACATTAAGATTGTGGCAGTCCACTGCTAAATGGCATTCATTTTATTACTTATTTTCATTGGCCACATTATGGCCATCATGTTCAAGAAAATACCATCAGGAAGAATGGCCCTTCCTTCAGTGGGTTTTATCTAATTCTTGGCTTCAATACTGGGCCATATTAACCATTTAAATCCTGCCACAGGTCATGTTCATGGGTCACCATTTGTAACAACTTACTGGAAATATGAAATATTTATTTTATTTTACATAATATTCTTTAGTTCAGAATATCAATATTTATTATGAGATATTTTAGATTTGCTAATACTGTAGTATTTGGGAATATAGGCAAGGAAATCATTCCAATTATTAAAATAATACAGTTCAATCTATCCTTTATTTTATGTCTAGGAACTCCTTTTGAATTTAGTATGATGCCATGGTATACCTATAATCAAATCCTGACATTAATTAAAAGCATGACAATTTGCCAATTGGTACATCTTGGTAAATGCTAAAATTATTTTAGAACCTATGTGCCTACAAGTCCAATCAATCCTTTTTCTTTTCTATCACATAGTCTTTATTTTTAGTTGTTTCCTTTTCTTTTTTTAAAATTTATTTATTATTATTTTCTTTTTAAATTTATTATTATTTTCTTTATTTACATTTCAAATACTATCCCGAAAGTTCCCTATACCCCACCACCACCCCTGCTCCCCTACCCACCCACTTCCACTACTTGGCCCTGGCCCTCCCCTGTGCTGGGCATATAAACTTTGCAAGACCAAGGGGCCTCTCTTCCCAATGATGGCTGATTAGGCCATCTTCTGCTACATATGCAGCTAGAGACTCGAGCTCAAGGGGTACTAGTTAGTTCATATTGTTGTTGCACCTACAGGGTTGCAGCCCCCTACAACTCCTTGGGTACTTTCTCTAGCTCCTCCACTGGGGGCCCTGTGTTCTATCCAATAGCTGACTGCTTATCACATAGTCTTATACAATCATACAATTTGGGTTTCCAATTAGAGTGTTATTATAGTGTTCTGTTTTAGGTTTGTGCTGGTAGGTCTTGCTTTTCAGTGCTTGCACATGCTAGGCAAGGACTGCACCACTGAGCAATATCTTAGCATTTCTGCTTCTCATTTTTTAAAAGTTTTTTTTAAATTATTCTGCATATTTCAGGGGAGAACAATCCTTTCCCCCGTTCATATTTATGTTTGTGCCAACAGAGAATCCCAGCTCAGTATCATCAAGTTTAACGGCCTTCCAAATGTGATAAATTTTAATTTATTTGGTTTGAGAACCCTAAGCTTAAGTCAAGTTTGGTTTAACAATGACACTGACAACTTTGTTGAACTCAGAGTCATTGTTGCTTGTTTTTACAGTTGTCCAAAATGAGCCAGGGTCTCCTCTGAACATTTATTTGTTTGTTTTCTTTTATAGGCAGGGTCTTACTATGTTACTCAGGCAGGTGTTAAACTCATTGACTGGATCAATGGATCCTCCTGCCTCAGCCTTTCCTTAATAACTGAAGTCTGTAAGCATGCCACCAAACAGATCTACTACAAATTAAAAACAAAACAACTAGGCTTCAAACATTCACAGCTACCTTTTATACTGGCCACTGGGTGCCACTGGTATCTATATATAACCATGCTGGTCGGAAGATTTTTGGAGATATAGACAATAGCTGAAACATTTCAAAAAGTACTGATGAACTATGATATTTAGAATGTGCTCTAAAGCATGATCCATAGTGATTTTTCTTTGTCTCATTACCAACTATGCAATGGGCTCATACATTACAGATGATGTGATCTTTTTCTAGGCACTGTTTAAAATGAGGGAAAGTCCTCATTTGCATGTATAACCAACAGTTATAGGATAAGAGTCATTCTCCTGAGCCTAGCAACACTTGTCTTCCACTACAATCAAGGCACCTGATTTGATCTGAAACACTCACATAGGCCAACATACTCAGTGTAGTACTACTTTAAATAGAGCCCCAATTTCATATTCCTATTCCTAAATGTAAGTCATCAAGACATATGAATTAGGGAAGTTAAATTTATAACAGAAACTCAGGCGGACTTAGCAAATGCAGTATAGCACAGCGGAACTTGATGCAAAATGATATGAAAGTACTAGCATCATTCTAATATGCCCTGTAAAACACACAGTGCATAGCCAGTTAGTATAGTGGGAAGAAAAAATCCTTTCTGGGTAATTCATATTGACATGATATTTAAACTTCAGTTGTCTTATGGGGGTTGCTCTATAAAGAGAGAGAGAGATCAGCCTCCACCCCAAAATATGATTTGAATGTTACCCATGGACTAAAAAGAATGTAAGAAGATTAGTTACTGACATAATTAGTTGTGCTTTTTTTTTTGAGATAGAGGTGGCTCTCAAGCCACAGATATCTTTAATGAAGGTAAGGGTGAGTAGCTTTGAATTTTACATTGGATGGTGACTTGTCCTGTGTTGACTGGACATGCATGCTCTCTGAATTTGCATATGAGCAATATAGAAAACAGAGAAAAGACTGAAGGAGCTTGCAACCCCATTGGAAGAACAACACTGTCAAGTAACCGGACACCCCAGAGCTCCCACAGCTAAACCACCAACAAAATTGTACACATGGAGGGACCCATGGCTCCAATAACATTTGTAGCACAGGATTGCCTTATATGGCATCAATGGGAGAAGAGACACTTCATCCCATAAAGGCTCTATGCCCCAGTGTAGGGGAATGCCAGGGTGGGGAAGCAGGAGTGGGTGAGTGAGGGGCGAGCACCCTCATAGAAGCAGGGGGGGATGGGGGTTCCAGAGGGGAAACCATGAAGAGGGATAACAATTGAAATGTAAATAAATAAAATATACAATAAATAAAATAAATAAACGAACTAGAGGAAAAAAAACAGTTCCCACTGCAAACAGTTCTTAGCAGTTGTCCTAATGTGGCACAAAGGAGCGAAGGAAATTGTTGGGAAAGAGATAGGCAGGAGTTAGAGGGGGATAAAAGAGAATAACAGAAGCTTAATATGATCAAAGTATATTATATGCATGTATGGAAGTGAATTTCACAATGAAGTTCATTATTATGGGAAGTTAAACATTTGAAAATAATAAAACATCTTAAAGGGAAAGAATGAAGATTATGGCTTGAAAGCTGTTAACATCAACATGGTAGTCAGGCTCTTTATTAAAAATTTGAATCTCTAAAAATAAATTCCAGTGTCACCAGTCGAAGTATGCCAGATAAACAAGAGCTCTATTAATAGTCTCAGATTTATTCTTATGTTTATCAGCATTCTTTTTGCTGTTATAGTGAAAATGATGATTTAGTGGTAAGATCCATTTCCTTTCCTCTATGTGATTCTGTTTTTAGATGCTTTGATGTGATACTTTATTTTCAAAATATGTCCCTTTATTTCTAAAGACTTCTTATCTGTCTTAGAATAAAACTAAATATTGTCTCAAAGAAAACAAGACCTCTGGCCTACATCTATGGGCTTTTTTCTACACTGCATTCTAACTGTGCTGTTTTGGGGAAGCCATTTAAGCTGTTCATCAGTTTCTTCATGTTCCTTTCATAAGGGCGACCATACCAACCTAAGTAAGTTTTCTCCATGTTTGTAAGGAGCTTCCAATATTCTTTCCATACCATAGACACTGGTAATTGCCAAGGCAGCAGTGTGTGTGTGCTGCTGGGAATTATCTGGATAATATTTTAACTGAATTACTGGGAAGGGAATAAATTAAGAAAAGCCATATTAAACTACTTTGAGATATATAAAGTAAAATAAAATCACAGATGCATTTTCCTAATTTATCAATTTTTTTGCAATTAAATATTTAGAGTGTGTGGTATTCCTAAGTTATATATTTAGAAATTGGGAAGATTTGGGAGCTGTGTTGATTGTATTTCTAAGTAAGATTCATTTTTAGTTCCTAATGGTTTTATTTTCCAGGATAAGGAACTGTGTGTTCCTCTTGCCACAATGACTAAGTGCTGCTGGCACAAATAACACAACTGTGACAATTTTTAATATTATAAAATTATGGCTTCCAAAGACCCCAACTGCCCCTGTAGAGTACAATTTACTAATCCTTCTTATGTGTTCTTAATTATTCCCCCTTTCTGCTGACAGTGGTAGCTATTGCAAACTTTACTGTATCCTTTCTCACCAACATGTCTCCATACATTTTCTGTGACTCAAAACACTCCCTTTGTTCCCTGTCTTCCTCCATCCTCTGAGATACAGTATCTGTGCCTCTAACTATTAAGTGGCTATCCGTGCTGCCTTATAGCTCTCTCCATTTCTATAGACTATTTCTGACTGAATGCCACCACCATACAGCAAATTTTACGAATCCCCTTTCTTTCCAGATTCAGACAACATATTTCAAATTTGTGGGGCCTTCTTTGGCAGCCGAAGTCTAGCTAGGCATTCTAGCCCTTGTTCTAGCACCAGGCATACTTTCAGCTAGCAAAGAACAGCGTATACAACATTCTACTTGTTTATTTTCATATCTGTCTCTTGTAATAAAGTATAAAATCCTAAAGAACAGGTAAGGTACTATTTAATTTGTCTCTGAGTTCTCTGAACAAATATGGTGTTGGCACAAATAACTATTTATTGAGAGTGGAAAGGGAAGGAAAGAGAATAAATATAAGAAGTATATACTTCTTTCAGAACACAAACCACTTTCTTTCAACCTTTTAAAGTACTTTTCAATGGCATACCCATTTACATTTTCTCTCAACCTTTACAAAACTTTCTTTGCATTTAATAGATACATGCTGAAATTTTTAAAAGGAACTTCAACAAAGACAGCTGTCTGACAGCTGTACACCATCTGTGCTTTTCAGCCTGAGTAAAAACATCTGGCTACTTGAGAATAGGAGCTCTGTACTAAAGAAGTTTCCCAGGCTGGTTATTATTAGTATTCTACCAATGTGCTTTGCTTTGTCCCACTTTGACATAATAATTTATACAACTTGTCCATCTGAATTATGAAGCTTCCCTTTGCTTACACACCTCAACAAAGGTAAATGTAAAACAAACAAAATTAAACAGAAATTGTAGCATGTTGCTTTATTTCTTCCATGAGCATCTTTTATAGTAAAAGTTAATATCATAGAAAATATCTACATGTACATGTAAACTTGTACATTTGTGCTTTGGGTCAATAACCTCCATGGATTATGAATCTCCAATTAAACAAAGTTAGTTAAATTTTAAATGCCTTTTTCTTTATTTCCTTGATTTGGAACTACTTCAGGGGCTGTTTCCAACAGGACAAAGGAGAGATCTTAATTTGAGAGCAATGGAATTGAAATGACATGAAAAAAGAACAGAGAACCTATTGGTGAGAGGGAGGGAACCAGCAAGAGTAGAACAGAAGGGTTGGAGGGGTGACGTAGAGGAGAGAGAAGAATGAAAACAGAGTATGGTGGTATATGCATGGAGAGAGAGAGAGAGAGAGAGAGAGAGAGAGAGAGAGAGAGAGAGAGAGAGAGAGAATAACTTCACATGCTTATTCTCAAAAATTAAGAAAAAAAGAAAATGTAAAAGAAAAAACAGTCCCTAGGTGGGGCAGTCTCTGGATGGCCTTTCCTTCTCTGTTCTGCATTGCAGTTCTGGAGTAATATTTTTGAGATGGGTAGGTGGCCCCATCCCTCAAATGGGGGCCATACCTAACCTCTGGATATAGTCTCTACAGGTTCTATCCCCCCTTTGTTGAGTATTTGAGCTAATCTCTTCTCCATTGGGTCCTGGGAGCCTCTTGCTTTCCTGGCATCTGGGACTTTCTGGTGGCTACCCCCAGCTCCCCATTCTTAATTGCTACAAACCTCTGTTCAATTTCCTGACCCTCTGTACTTCATCCCCATCTCCTCCTGTATCTGAACAGGCCTCCTTTCCCTCTCCCTCCTCTCTCCCTCCCAGATCCCTCTCACCTTCTACTTCCTGAGATAATGGAGGGAGGGGTCCATTTTTAAAATAATACAATTATATAATAGCAGACTTGTCAAGTATGTTCAAATAATTTATTTTGTAAGACAGAAAGTAATAAAGATAAACAGTGGTCATGATTTACAATATGGATTGCTAAACAATATTAATACTTCACATGGTTGAAATCTTTTGTGTTGCATATATTTTATCACAATAATACTGGAATCCCAGAATGTGGCTATGATACAACTACTTTCTACAATAAAGATATGCTAGTGAAATATATTGAAAAAGAGATGGGATGATGGCTGTCAGTAAAGTGGTTTCCTACCAAGCAGGAGGACCTAGATTAGATCCCCAGAACCTACATTAAAAGCTGGGTTTGGCTTTCTGTCTGTAATCCCAGCACTTAGGAGGCAGAGACAAGAATATCCCTCAGGATCACTGGTTACCTAACCTGACGAGGCTATGGAGAGACTCTATTTTAAAAAACAAAAACAAAAACAATGGACAGAACTTGACTGACAGCTGAGGTTGCCCTCTGGCCTCTATTAGCATGAACACACTTACACATGTGCCACAAACACATGAGCATGCACACAAATGCAGACTATAACATACATCTATATATAAAGTATGTATTACGGAAAAAAATCAACAGGAACTCAGCAGTAAAAACTGTGTTGTAGAAATTTTTTCCCTGTGGCTTGTGCTGTAAAGTCAAGAATTGACAAATGGGACCTCATAAAATTGCAAAGCTTCTGTAAGGCAAAAGACACTGTTAACAAGACAAAAAGGCCACCAACAGATTGGGAA
>NC_034613.1:86281377-86302884 GCF_900095145.1 Mus pahari
GATATCATCCTTAGTGAGGTAACCCAATCACAAAAGAAGTCACTAGATATGTACTCACTGATAAGCGGATATTAGCCCAGAAACTTGGAATATCCAAGATACGTTTTGCAAAACACAAGAAAACCAAGGAGGAAGACTTGACAAGTCTGCTATTATATAATTGTATTATTTTAAAAATGGAAACTTTAAGTTTATATTTCCAGAGGTAGTTTGGTTTTAAGTAGCTCACTAAGACACTATGTTATATCTGAAAAAAACATAGCTTCTAAATAATGCTTGAAGGACTTGGACATAGAAAACAATAGTGAATAGCAATATATTACTTACTTTTGAAAGGCTAGAACTAGAGTCAATTATTGAGAATTCCTGAACACCACGTTTGGGTTATAATAAGAGGACATTTTCTAGCATCTTGGACATCACTAAGTGTAGTGTAATGCCTTAAACACTGAATGTATTTAAGTAGTAGAGCCATGATTACCAGTGGTGGATTATATTGTATGGGAGATTAGATTAAATTCTATCATCCTTCCAATTATATTAAAGGTTAGACAGGCATTTAATGGTAGTCATGTTTCCTGTTGTAACAGGTGTCATATTTGCCTAACAACTTAAAGCATTTTTCCGTCCATTGGTTACCAATATACTGTTTGCTATTTTTTTGTTGTACCCAGAAATTACTTTCCTTAGATCTACAAACAACAGCATTATTTTTATCACTCAGAGTACAAATGTATCACTTCAGATAGGCTTTCTTTCACCATTTTATTTAAAATAATCCACCTCTATTCCACCATCACCATCTCCCATTACCTTCTAGCATATTACTCTGTTTATTTCCACCAGAGAAGTAATCATTCTGTAATTTTCTTGCTTGCTTTTTACTGTCTTCTTCTACAAAAAGAGAACCTAACTTAGGCTTTTTCAAAAGTAAATTCATATTTTCCAGACCAGTGGCAGGCATGAAATCAGAACTTAGTAAACATTTGTTAAATGAAGAAATGGAGACCTCTCCATGGGTTGAGGTTTTTATTGTGTTAAAGCACTCTGACTGTAGAAGATGCTTGCTCAGAAACATTTTGCGTTTCTCCACAACACAAAATAAGGTATTTGGATGTCCAAGGGTGATAATTTTTCAGTTTTTCTTATGTTTCAAAAAGTCACCTTCTGTCACTATTTTCAATGAAACTAGGTTTTATGAATTATAAATATAAGAACTGGGGCATTCATGGGAAAATATTGTAATTGAATTTTGTGGGTATTTAAGAGTAAATGATGACCATCACAAATGGCCATTTGCAAACATATATATGAATGCTTAGTTGCTTGGACTTCATCCAGTGATTTGCTATAACTTAATTACTTAACTGATAGATCAGAAATTGAGACACCTGGGACATGATAACATCTGCTTCTGAAACCACAATGAAAGTATGCTTTATGACATTCTCATCTCCAAGCTACACTGAAGCTACTTACATGCTTCCCTTGGCTTGTCTTTCCTTTAATGCTCACTTGTTGTGTTTCATTTTCTTGCTTCCTAATAATGGTTTGAACAGCTCATTTGTCACTTTTATGTGGGTGTTAATATTAAACCACCTTTTTCTTTTTATAAATTTCATAAGAGCTCATATCCTTTACCAAACCTTTTCATTTGCAATGACCCTGTGGTAGTTTCCCATTACTTTCTTTTTTCTATATTCAGCAGTATTGCATAATGTATTTTGGACAGGCTGTTTGATCAGATATTTTTTCCAGATAATAGCAGGCAAGTATTTCTAGTAAGCTTTGGCTTTTATCACTATATTCTTTTCATTTTATCACTATATTCTTTCTTGTTTAGCCCTGCCTTTTCATCTTTCTTCTTCCCAAGTCACTTTTTTCTCTTTATCTTAAATTGTTTTCTTGTGTGATGAACTAATATTGATAAAATGGTTTCTATCAATAAATGGCTTCTTGGATTTACTGAAATTTTTAAATGGTTTCTTTTCCTTCATAAAGACAAAAAAAGCTGTTTATTATCCATACCAGATAATGTAAGCTCCAGATTCCAGGTCCTATGGAAACCACAAAAGAGTATTTAGCATTTTTAAAAGTTATTTGTGCACACCAGAATACAGTCTTATTATAAAGTATTTACTCATTGAACACGTTAGACATAATCGTATATGTTATCATATCAACTGAAGATCCAAGAATAAGGAATTCTACAACTCAGGTTTGGCAGGGTTGGGTAGGAGAAAGCAGCCAATTCTAAATAAATCTCAAAATATTGAACTTCCACAAACATTATTTTCATAGGTATTATGTAGCATTACAGTTTTTTGAGACAGGGACTCCTTATGTACCCTAGACTGGTCTCAAATTTAAGGCACTCTTTTCCTGAAAGAAAAATAGGAAGAGAATGGGGAAGGGGAGGGTAGAAAGAGAAAGAAAGAGAAAGAGGAAGGGGAAGGGGAAGAGGAAGAGAGAATTAAAGCCGGAAGACAGCACTGGGGAATCTGCTCCCCCCTTCCACCATATGAGTCTTGGGGCCTTGAGATCACTCAGTTCTCAGTCTTGTTGGCAGGCACCCTTACCTACTAAACCACCTCATTGGCTCAGAACAATTTTTAGATATGTTGTGAAAATGCTGTAAAGTGAGTAGAGCAATGTTTGATATGAAATGAACTTTTAGAAATGACCAGCTGGATTACAGGAAAGGTACTGAACCAGAGTGTTTCTCAAATGCATCATTTAAGGCCTTGAATTTCTATATCAGGGCAACTTTTCCAAACTTTACTCTTTGGAACCCTATCATAAGAAAATATTTCAATAGTTATATTTGAGGGAAACAAGCAATTTTATAACTAGCAGCTTGGGAAATGCTGCTTACTTTATGTATTTTGAGACAGGTTCTCTCTATGTAACCCTGACTGTCCTGTAGCTCATTATGTAGGCCCAGCTAGCTTGAACTCATAGAGATCTGTCTGCCTCTGTCTCCCAAGTGCTGTAATTAAAGGCATGTGCCACCACATTCAACTCATTCATACATTTTTATTTTCACTTAGATCATTATACATCACCACACTAATGGCAGTAAAAATATGCATGGTTTACACTTACTTTAGCCATTGTTTTCAAAGTTAAGAAATCCTTTTACTATGAATCACACATTAGTATGTTACCAGACATTAGTTTTGGGAAGCACAATTTTGAGAAATAGGGCATTCCCCTTGTTTTTAGCTGGACAAACCAGTCTTTTAATTTACAATTGCATAATGAGGGGAGTAGATAAATGGTTTAGTGGTTATGGTCTTATGCTGCCCTTGCAGAGGACTTGAGTTTGGGCCCCAGAACTCCTCTCAGGCATCTCACAAACACCTGTGACTCCAGCTTCAGAGTGATCCAAAGCCTATGACCTAGGGAGACACTGGCAATCATATGTACATATCCACACAGACAGAGAGAGACAGACAGAGAGATACACACATAAATTTAAAAATATAAGAAAATTAAAAATTTAAGAACCTGGATAAATTTAGTGTTGTTGCCCAGTGAAATTCTCTAGTCTTTATTCCTACAGTTACAATTATTCCCTGATACTGCCACACAACTACTGTGCTACTGCGTATCCTGGCTTTTATTTTGAATTGTTTGTTTGTTTGTTATAATCATCCCATGAGATTATACAACATTTTGTTTTATTAAAGACTAGTTGATTGCCTGGCACCACCTAAGAGACTCATAAACCATTGCTAAAAGTTCATAGAAACAATAAAAAATTGAGTTGTAACAGTTTTATATAGTCATTGCACATTTTTTTTATATTGATTATGTTTTTATTCTCATTTCCACTTACTCTCAATTCCATGCTATAGAAAGCTTTCTATGTGATAAGTGACTTAGGTGAAATTCAATATCTGCAATTAGAAGTGTCTGGTGTGCAATTTATTTGTCTTACTGATACCAGGAAATGCAAATCTTTTCAAACAAAGAGGCCATCCAAAGGCATTGATGATGTATAGAGAGTTAATTCTTTCCATTACCACACCTTTGAAAGGCACAATTGTAAGACCTAGTACTGAGTGAACTCCAGATGTTCATCTACTTAAACTCTCAAAGATACCCAAAGACATAAGTAACTGATCCTAATATGCTCACTATTTTTCTTTTCTTTTCTTTTCTTTTCTTTTCTTTTCTTTTCTTTTCTTTTCTTTTCTTTTCTTTTCTTTTCTTTTCTTTCTTTCTTTCAGGTCTATACTGTACTTTTAAAAACTTAACATGAAGTTAAATCACTTTCCCCTCCCTATCAAATTCATAACCTCTTATTTTTAATTATTATTACATATGTATATATAGAAGTGAATAAATATATAAATATAACCTGTCAAGTCAATTTGGAATAGCTTGTATGTTTATGTCTTTATTGCTGACCACATGGTATTGGATAACCATTTAAAGGATTCAACCCTGGGGAAGACTAAATCTCTCGGTAGTTGTTCATTGCCTAGAGCTCTTCATCCAGGGTTGAGGCCCCATAAGATTTCCCCCATTCATCTTCTCATGTCAGTTGATGCTGTCATCATTTAGGTCCTGTTTAGGCAACCATATTGTTGATATTTTATGGGTGTGACTTCCCTGACATATATGGAAGACACAATCTTGCAGCAGAATTCCTGATCTTCTGGCTTTTACAATCTCTTTTTGCTCCCTCTTCTATTATCTTCCCTAAGCCTTAAGTTGTAAAGCAAGGATTCTCAACCTGTGAGTCATGACCCCTACAGAGATTGTATATCTGAAATCTTGCATATCAGATATTCATACTATGATTCATAACAGTAGCAATGTTACAGTTATGAAGTAGCAACTCGAATAACTTTATGGTTGGGGTCACCACAACATGAGGAACTCTATTAAAGGGTCACTGTGTTAGGAAGGTTAAGAACCACTGTTGTAGAGGTTATGCTGTAGATGTCTCAATAGGGCAAAGATTGAGAGTGGGGTAGTGTATAGAAATGAAATTTAAGGCCTGGGATTCATGCAACTTATGTCCAGAGAAATAATTGTTTGTAAACTTGGAAGCCTGAGGCAGAGAGCACAGTGAGACAAGCCTGGGCACGCCCAGGCAGGCCATTGTTGGAACATTCCTGGGACTGAACCAAATGTTCCACTGACCTGCCCCTCAGGTCTCCTAGCATTCCTGCCTTTGCACATACCATCCTGCAAATGTGTACGTTTAAATGAGCCAATCACAGGTAACCGCGCCAATTCTTGCTAGCCCCTCCTCCTCCCCCTATAAAAACCCCTAGCTTTCAGGCCATGAGGTAGGCGCCTCTGCCTCCTGCATGAGGTACGTGCTGGCCTGGAGCTCCACCATTAACCTACCTCATGCTTTTACAATAAGAAAGCCTCTCGTGTTTCCTGGGAAATCCTGACTCCCGTGACTTAGGGGGGTCCCCGAAAATGGGGGTCCTACAGTAGGACAACAGGAGATATGGTGGAGGAGATTGTAGAGATTACCATAGGAAAGCTGAACCTCTTATCCCCACTGGATTACCCCCCCCTCGCCCCGTATAACAACTTGGAAGAAGTGGGTTTGATATAAATGACCCATAGAAGGTCACATACACTCTGCAGTCAGGTGAGAGGCCAGTGTGACACACCACCAAACTCTTTATATCTCTCTACTAATAAATTACCTCCTTAACCATCCCCTTGCTCTGTACAAGATAAAATCCAGAAACAAGGAATGTTAGATTTACAAAATAAATGTCATCTAGAACACTGGACAGAGTAGCCTGGAAGGAAAAGAATTCCACTTCCCACACTATGGGCTACCATAATCAAAAGAAAGGGGGAAGGTCCCTGAAGCAAACCAACTCTGACAAAGAGATCTGCACAAAGCCCAGCAGTAGTCACTTAAGGGTACTTGCCTGGGGCTGTGCCTCCCTTCCTCCAAAGCTGGGACAAAAGAGGAAGCTGTTCTTGAGGCCTTGCTATCAAACTGCTCTGTCAGGAAGAGTAGAAAATCTGGCACTATAAAATCTCCAACTCCTCGTACCCTTTCCACTAATTATGCCAACAATGACACTGACAACTAGGAACAAAAGAAATGAGCTGAACCTGACATAGACTCATGAATGCAAACATATTCAGGCAAGGGCTGTAGGTCACAGGTTTGGAAAAGTTGTCTGGGTCCTAGAGAGAGGAAAACCCAGAGGCAAAGGTAAATACAAGAATGGGTGCCACCCTCCCACACACTCACCATAAGAGCCTTAGATAGTGACAACCATGCATAGAAAACAATGTGATCACTCAGCACAGCAGAGAGCAGGCAGTAACTGGTAGGGGCACATGGAGGACTAGGAAATTTCTACCAAGGGCCAGGATGGAGGGCTGATTCTTGGGCAGGAATCTAACCCTGCAGCAGAGACATTCTGGTTTAACTAGTTTTGAACTGCATAGAATTTTGCAACCTTCTTCCTATCTGCAGAGTCAGCTAAAAAAAAAAAAGAGAGAGAGAGAACCTATAGGGTAGGAGAAAGGATATTCACCCTACAAGGAAGAAATATAGATAGATTGGTTGGTTGCTTGGTTTATTTGTTTGTTTTTAGCTTAATTTTTCATACATTTCACATTTATATATTGGTTTTGGGGTTATTTATTTTTAGCTTTTTTCTTGCTTGAATAAAATCTTATAACTGACCTTTCTTTTTCTCCACCTATATAGTAATTTCTTACATGCCTTCATCTCTACTATTTTACTACTTTTTCCCTCTTCCCCATCCCCTTCTCCTTTTGCTTCTTAATTATTAATATTGAATATCCTTTAAAAATACTACATTTATCCTAATGGTTTCTCAGTTCCATTTTCTAACCTTATTGAGGATATAATTGAAGTACACAAATAATTTTTACTGTATTTAAGCACAGCCTTGCTGTCAAATCACTGTTTCAGTTACTGCTGCCTGGTCCACACACTAAATGGCAGTAGGACTCATTACCTCAAATAAAGACTATACATAAAAAAGACATAAAGTAAAAGGAATAAAGAGTGGACAGAGGGACTCAGAATGTAACTCAGTGGTAGATTTCATTCCTAGCATGTGCAATCTAGTGGTCAATTATCAAGACTGAACAAAAAAGTGTAAATGTAATAATAAAAATAACAGCTGGAGAACATATCCTTCTCAATAGATAACACAAATCACAACAAAGAGACAGAAAATATATGAGAAAACAGTACTTCTCAAAGTCCACAAAACCTCAATAATAGAGAACAAAGATAATGAAATAGCCATCATGCTAGAAAAAATAGTTTAGAATACTGCTTTTTAAAATTTCCATGATCACATAGCAGACAAAAACAAGAAGATGAATGAAATATGGAAATCAATTCAGGACCTAGATAAGAAAGTTAGCAAAGTGGATGAAATATAGCGTTTTATTGTTTTGAAATTTCCTACAAAGGCAGACACATCACAGTAATATCACAGCCTTCATCAGCAACCCTAAAGGCCAGGAAAGCATGCAATGATATATTTCAAATTTTGACAATAATCAACTTCCAGCTAAGATTGCTATATACAGCAAAGCTATCTTTTAAAGTTGGCAGCAAGATACAGTCATATTAAGCCAAGCACATGAAACAATGTTGAACTGAAATTAAAAAAACTTGGAGGAAAAAAATTGAGCAAGGTGATTGAAATTTTGGGAAAAAACCCAAATGCTAGAAATGAAAGCTAATCAATCAAATAAAAATAAAAGGGACGTGATAAAACCTCAACCCACAAGATTAATGAGGGGGAAAAAAGAACACCAAGAATGGAAACAATGTCAAGGTAATATTTCATTCAAATATCAATAAATAAAAAGAAGTATATACAGCCACAACACCTAAGAACTCAGCTGTTGGATCAAGAGACCAAACTTAAGAATCTATATGACATGGAGAAGAAATGAGATTAAAACAAAAACACAGAAGTATGTTTCAATGAAATTATATCAGAAAATTTCTCAATCTTAAAGAAATGAACATCTAAGTACAAGAGGCATTTAAAAGTACAAATAGACACAACTAGAGAAGAACCTTCCCACAATGCAGGCAAGGTGACATATATAGTGGTGACAAAGAAAAAAACCACACACCTACAAAGCTATAAAGGTAAATCTATCAGAATAGCACCAAGCTTCTCAGCAACCCAAAGCCAGGAAAAGAACGTACTGATGTATTTTGAGTCCTGAAAGTAAATAACTGCCAACCAAGGTTGCTATTTCCAGCAAAGCTTATTTAACATTGAAGGAAAGATAGGGAGATTTCAAGACAAATGCAAACTGGAGTAATTCATGACCACCAGAATAGCACTACAGAAGCTGTTTGATGGAATCCTGAATACACAGGAGAAATAAAGACAGTCTTCATCATAGAGAACAGGAAAGAATAAATGTTATGAAAGAAATTGATAAATAAAGAACTAGGAAATAATTCACCAAGCCAAATAGAACCCTAATCCGAGTAGAGGAAAAAAAATGAACAAACAAAAATTTAACCAACCAGAAAGATAACAAACACAATTGGAAAAATTAGAAAACATCTCTTTCAGTAATTGAATATAAATGGCCTCAAATCTCAAATTAAAATATGTGGACCAGGTGACTGAATTCAAAAACAAGATCAAGCTATCTGTTATCTCCAAATCATGTGCCTTGCTGTCAAGGTTACTTAAAGATTGTCCGAGGATCGAAATAAATTTATCAAACAAATTGAAGATGAAAAAAATCTGTTTCAGATATTCTGATATTCAAAGAAATAAACCTCAAACAAAAATTAGCCAGAAGAAAAGAAACACCTCATCTCTTAAAGACACAGCAATTATAATTGCACATTAGGACTACTAGTTTTATTTAAAATGTGAAAATAAAATGTAATACAAGTCTTGATAAAATGATAGTAATTTCAATATCCACCTCTTATCTGTAGATAGGTCATCCAAACTAAAACTCAGAATTAAACTACAGCATATCAAGTAAACATAACAGGTATCTCCTTTTTTGTATATTCAGCAGAATTAGAATGCACATTTGTATTAGTTACTTTTCTGTTGCTGTGATTTAAAAAAAAAAACAAGTTGGTAAGGAACGGGTTTATTTGGATACAAATCCATGTCACAGTTCATCATTAAAGCAAGACAGAAAAAATTCAAGGCAGGAACCAGGAAGAAGTGTAGAGTTAGGGTATATGCTTTGAGTTAGAGATTAATATGGTAATTTATCCTATAGCTAGGATTGACAGGTCTAGGAATAAGGGTTGAAATAGGAATGGTATAACTGTTCCCCTAGTGACCCATAAGGAAAGTTTTTACTTATTACCCCTGGGATCTTATGCTCTGTAGTCTAGAAGTTTTGGTTCCAGAGCAACAACTACTTATGCCAAGAGATCCTGGCAGACTAATCACCTGGAAGTTAGAACTATCTCCCAGCCATTTGGGCTCTTGATACCCGTAAGTGATTGGCTAAAAAGGGGATAGTATTGTTAGGACAGGTGACTCCAGACTTTCAGGAATTTGTTTTTCCATAGTGAAGATAAGGAAGATTATGTCTAGAGAACAGTAGATTCTTTAGGGTTTCTCTTGGTGTTACCATGTCTTGTGATTAAAAATCAAAAAATAAAAAACCTGGAAACTATAAAAACCCAATCCAGACAGGATAACAAAGGGGCTAGACCATTCAGTGATGAAGGTATGGGTAATCCTTCCAGGGAAAGAATCATGACCTACCTACATAGGAGCTTGCTGAAAGTAGAAGAAATATAGAATGGATAGTAGAACAAGGCGGTTATAAATACCAGATAAAGCCACATGATCGGTTGCAGAAATGAGGATTATAATTGACATGAGTATTTTGCTAAGAACATGTTTGTGCAGCTATACACATATATTAAGCTGACATTTGCATTTCCCTCTTTTTCTTTATCATGTAATGTAACATAAATTGAGATAATATCAGTAGTTAAGTGTTGTAAGTCTATAGTATCATATTTATGTTATGAGACACTGAAAGACTAAGAATTCTTCAACGAACTTTGCAACCTAGTCTTAAAAATATATAGTGTTTTGGCACTTTCACATACAATAGTTATAACATGATTATTGGAATTATGACCTTATTTTTTTTCATTTTAAAATGAAGCATGACATAAAAAAATGTGATTGGAGGCTGTTAGTGGTGGCTCATGCCTTTAATCCCAGCACTCAGGAGACAGAGGCAGGTGGATATCTCTCTCTCTCTCTCTCTCTCTCTCTCTCTCTCTCTCTCTCTCTCTCTCTCTCTCATTAGATATTATCTTTATTTACATTTCAAATGTTATCCCCTTTCCTGGTTTCCCCTCTGAAAAACCCCCTATCCCCTCCCCCTCCCCCTGCTCACCAACCCACCCACTCCTGCCTCTCTGCCCTGGCATTCCCCTACACTGGGGCATAGAACCTTCACAGGACCAAGGGCCTCTCCTCTCATTGATGACCAACAAGGCCATCCTCTGCTACATATGCAGCAAGAGCCATGAGTCCCTCCATGTGTTGTCTTTGGTTTATGGTTTAGTCCCTGGGAACTCTGGGGGATACTGATTAGTTCATATTGTTGTTCCTCCTATGGGGCTGCAAACCCCTTCAGCTCCTTCGGTGGCAGGTGGATCTCTGAGTTCTGTTAAACACACACACACACACACACACACACACACACACACACACACACACATGTGACTGGGCATCATGTTGATAAAGGATGGACTTGTGGTGGATATTCTTAGTTGTCAACTTGACTGGTTCTAGAATCTACTGAAATGTAAGAGGCTGACACGCCTGTTAAGGAACTTTCTTGATCAGATTTTTTTGAAGAAGAGAGACCCATCCTAAAGTGGGAACTGGTGGCAACTAAGATAAAAGGACATAAAATGAAACTCTGTTTTTTTTCTTGCTTGCCTTCACACTCACTGGCAATTCTCCTATCTTGTTTTAGTGGCATTCATTCACTAATATCAGGACCTGCTTCTTCAAACTTTCATTGTTTCCTGAAGACCAGCAACCCTCCTAAACTGCATTCTGAAAGCCAATCTAAACAGCTCTTTTTAGCTACTTACAAAATCTTCCTTTAAAAGAACTCATTCTAGGCCAGAAAACAAGTTTTTTTGTTTGGTTTGTTTGTTTGTTTGTTTGTTTGTTTGTTTGTTTGAGGCAGGGTTTCTCTGTATAGCCCTGGCTGTCCTGGAACTCACTTTGTACACCAGGCCTACCTCTGTCTCCCGAGTGCTGGGATTAAATGCATGCGCCACCATGCCCGGCTTAGAAACCAAGTTTTAATGAATACAAAAGAAACAAATAATTTCTTATATCTTATCAAAGCATTGTTTTGATAGATGATATATTTCCCATATTTTATTGACACATCAAAAGGTTAAACATGTGAATTCCAAGATGCCTGTTTTGTTGAGTGAAAAGAAATTTCCTAGCGTTCAATCCATTGTACCTGCTTTTGAAATTGCTAATGCTCATCAGAAGTCCTTGTCATAATCACTGAAGATGTTGATGGAGAAGCTCTAAGCGCACTGGTTTAGAACAGGCTAAAAGTTAATCTTCAGGTTGTAGCAGTCAAAGCTCCAGGGATTGGGGATAATAGGAAGAATCAGCTTAAAGATATGGCTATTGCTACTGGTGGTGCGGTGTTTGTAGAAGAGGGGTTGAATTTAAATCTTGAAGACGTTTAAGCTCATGACTTAGGAAAAGTTGGAGAGGTCATTGTCACCAAAGATGATGCAATGCTTTTGAAAGGAAAAGGTGACAAAGCTCACATTGAGAAACATATTCAAGAAATCACTGAGCAGCTAGACATCACAACTAGTGAATATGAAAAGGAAAAGCTGAATGAGCAACTTCCTAAGCTTTCAGGTGGAGTAGCTATGTTAAAAATTGGAGAGATAAGTGATCTTGGAGTGAATGAGAAGAAAGACAAAGTTACAGATGCTCTCAATGCTGCAAGAGCAGCTATTGAAGAAGGCATTGTTCTAAGAGGGGGCTTTGCTCTGCTCTGATACATCCCAGCCTTGGATTCATTAAAGCCTGCTAATGAAGATCAGAAAATAGGTATAGAAATTATTAAAAGAATCCTCAAAATTCCTGCAATGACAATTGCTAAGAATGGAGGTGTTGGAGGATCTTTGATAGTTGAGAAAATTCTGCAGAGTTCCTTAGAAGTTGGTTATGACACCATGCTTGGAGATTTTGTGAGCATGGTGGAAAAGGGAATCACTGGTCCAGCAAAGGTTGTAAGAACTGCCTTACTGGGTGCTGCTGGGGTGGCCTCCTTGCTAACTACAGCTGAAGCTGTAGTGACAGAAATTCCTAAAGAAGAGAAGGACTCTGGAATGGGTACAATGGGTGGAATGGGAAGGGGTATGGAAGGTGGCATGTTCTAACTCCTAGAATAGTGCTTTGCCCTTATCAATGAACTCTGATAGGAAGTTCAAGGCAGGTTCCTCACCGATAACTTCAGAGAAGTCTCCTGGAGAAAATGACTGAAGAGAAGGCTGGCTGATCACTGTAGCCATCAGTTACTGGTTTCCTCTGACGATATGTAAATGTTTTACTGCTGTCATTGTCCATGCCTACAGGTAATTTATTTTGTATTTTTGAATAAAGACATTTGTATATTCCTGAAAAAAATAAATAAAAATAAAAATAAAAAAATAAAATAAAATAAAATAAAAACTTCCTCAAGATCATCCAACTTTTGGATGACTACCCAAAATGCTTCATTGTGGGAGCAGACAATGTGGGCTCCAAGCAGATGCAGCAGATCTGCATGTCCCTCCGAGGGAAGGCTGTGGTGCTGATGGGCAAAAACACCATGATGTGCAAGGCCATCAGGGGCCACCTGAAGAACAGCCCAGCTCTGGAGAAACTGCTGCCTCACATCCGGGGGAATGTGGGCTTCGTGATCACCAAGGAGGACCTCACTGAGATTCGGGATATGCTGCTGGCCAATAAGGTTCCAGCTGCTGCTTGCGCTGGTGCCATTGCCCGGTGTGAGGTCACTGTGCCAGCTCAGAACACCGGACTGGGGCCCGAGAAGACCTCCTTCTTCCAGGCTTTGGGCATCACCACCAAAATCTCCAGAGGCACCATTGAAATTCTGAGTGATGTGCAGCTGATAAAGACCGGAGACAAGGTGGGAGCCAGCGAGGCCACACTGCTGAACATGCTGAACATCTCCCCCTTCTCCTTCCGGCTGATCATCCAGCAGGTGTTTGACAATGGCAGCATTTATAACCCAGAAGTGCTGGACATCACAGAGCAGGCCCTGCACTCCCACTTCCTGGAGGGTGTCCACAATGTGGCCAGCGTGTGTCTGCAGATTGGGTACCCGACTGTAGCCTCCATGCCGCACTCCATCATCAATGGGTACAAGCGTGTCCTGGCTTTGTCTGTGGAGACTGAGTACACCTTCCCACTTGCTGAAAAGGTCAAGGCCTTCCTGGCTGATCCATCTGCATTTGCGGCTGCTGCCCCTGCGGCTGCTGCAGCCCCTGCCAAGGCTGAAGCTAAGGAAGAGTCGGAGGAATCAGATGAGGTTGTTGTTCGGGGCTTTCTTTTATGGAGTTTAAGAGAAGTAGGAGCACTCACTAAGGGTATAGTTTGCACAGTTCAGTTTGATTGATAGATTAAGTGATACAATCATTTTTTCTGCTGTGTACCCCTTCCCATAATATATATACTTATATATGCCTAATTGTGAAAAAATAAACTTCTCCATACTTTGCCTTATTATACATGCACCCAAAACTACCTCAGGCCAAATGGGTCTTTCCATTTACCTGAATACATTGGAAATATCTTTTCATTCCTCAGATCTGGATATATTGGGAATCTATTTGAATAGAAACTGTCTAAATTTTTATTGTTACCAGGGGTGAGGAAACTCATATTTTATTGTTCAAGGATGGGAGTATGTGTATCCCAGTACAGGGTGCATTAACACTTCAAAATATCTTAAATATTTGTGATATGAAGGGGTGATGGTGTACCATATTCGTTCCACTTGTCCTTTGCTATGTCAATCATGCCATAGACATTACCATCCACCCACCCTTGCTGGCCCATGCTTTTCCCATTATACAAGTCCCACAGTAGTTTCCATCTCCTCTGACTTATTGTTACCACTTAGGCCCACAATCCACATGATTCCCCTTACCAGTGAATCGCTAACACTTCCTGTTGCTGGTTCTGTTTTGACACCTAACATCCTGATTGGTAACTTGCTGGCTTTTCCGCCTACTCATTCGTTGTTGACCTCTCCACAGGCTTGATATGCAAGCTAACACAGGTTCCTGGCTGCTAAAGGTTAGAAACTACTTTTTTAATGCTAAAGAAATTAATTAACTAAACTTGAGATAATTGTTGGTGGTTAGGTAGCAAAAGATGCCACAATGCAAGTTTTCAAAGATGAAACCACTATGGAAATATTAAACAGAGGCAATCTACTTGGGCATTGCTACACCTACATGCACTTACAATAAGATTCTTAATTTGTACTTTATAATGAATAATGATATGAGGATGTGGTTGAAGTAATATCTTTTTGTTTTTTTCTGAATGGTAATCTATACTAGGCGTAGTCAAACTGCTCATTTTTGGCATCTTTTTATTTAGGATTAGTTTTTGTATCCAAATGCATCATGTGATGAGGCTCATTGGTTACTAATACAATCCTGAAAAACAGATGGCTTTTGCTTTGGCCTGCTGGTCACAAATTTGGAGGTGTGGCTTTCTATCCTAAAGGACAAGATGAACACAAATCGTATCATTGTGGCTTGTTAGTAGAGGTGATTTGCCTCAGATTATGTATGAGTTTATAATATATATTATATATATGCTATTTTACAAGGCACCATGGAATAGGAATGGTGTGAGCCTCTGTCACTTCAAATTTTCTTTAGGTTAGAGGCCACTTTACCCAACTCACAAATCTAGGAATCACATTTAGTGGTTCCTTTCTCTGGTTCATTTCATCTAATTAAATCTAATCAAGTCCTGTGCTGTCTAACTCCACGCCACCCCTTAATTCTGCGCTCTGGTCCCACACACCCTCACTGCTACTTTCTTCCTGGTTTTCTATTTCACCAAGATTAGCTGCTTTTCAGCTCTTAGATTGATAGAATAAAATTTGGGCAAAAGAATACAATGGCTTTCTGGTTAAGCATAGTAGATGGACTTCCTGCTTCTGCCATTTACTAGAAGTTTAAAATAGAAATAAATGGATAAAAATTCATAAGAATAAAGAGATGAGAAGAAACTGATTCAAAAAGAAAATATAAGGAAGATAGAAGAGAGCAAGTATTAACTACCTGTTATAGAAAACAATACTTCAAAACTTAGTGATTTAAAATGGCACAATATTTAGAGCTCTTTTCTCTGAATATTGAATTTCGTATGAATCATTTATTTTCCTACTATAGAGGAAATGGAAAATAGATAGTATTTGACAGTCAGGAATTTGATAGTTGTTTAGTCTGGCACTTCAGACTGAAGATTGTGCAGAGGAATACAGTGAGGATAGCTGTAGTCATAGATAAAGCTGGAGAATCTGCTTCTAGGTTTGATTATATGCCTCTTTGCAGGAAGCCTCAGTTCTTCACCACGTGTGTCTAGTAGACAGTCAGCTTGGGTCATCTTACAACGTGACACCTGGCTTCTAGCAGACTAAGTGATGGAAAAGCCAAGCAAGATGAAGCCATAGTACTCTTTAAACCTCACCTTCAAACTTAAACAGCATCAAGTCTGCTTTATTCTGTTTATTAGAAGAAAGTGATTAAATCCAACTCACACATGAGAAACATCAAGTTTCACAGACTGAATGAAGGAATATAAACACTCGTGGGCATACATTCAAACCACCACATAGTGGCAACTAGGTTAGCAGAATAGAATAACTATAATATAGATGAGTTCACAATGGGTACTTATTAAAGGAAGCCATTTTTCCCCTGAGAGATTTTTTTTTCAAGCATTAGCTTCTACAATTTAGAGTGATGTTCAAGGCTGAAAATAAAGCATTGCTTGAAATCCACATATGAGAGATCTGAACTCTCAAGTCTCTTCACCTCCACACAAACCACATCTCCACTAGCACCATTAGGAAAGAGAATGGAGCTTTAGTCTCTAAAACAATTAGGTGAAAATCTCCATGTTAAGAGATGGCAAACTGGATGGAAGTCTTCTCTTAAAATGCTGTGCATTAAATTAGATTCCTTCAACCTCTTTTCCATTTCCTATATAGTAGGAAAAGAAATGAATCTTAAGAAATTCAATATTCAGAGAAAAGAGCTCTAAATACTGGCATATATACCCCCAATCAAATAAATGTCAGCTTATTCCTAATACTCCCACAGAATGATAATCCGTAGGCAGTTCCAACCGTGCACACAAGGCATATAACCAAGGATTAGCTGATAGTTAAGGAATCCTTAAATCCTAAAAATAGGCTAAATATCACTGAAACAGAACAGAAAAGTTGTTGGATGGTACAGGAAATTACAAAAGCTATTATGCATGTGTATATATTTCTACAACACACATATATATATATATATATGTACATTTATTTATGTGTGTATATATACACATGGATGCATAGATTCTAAACAGAATAAGAGATAAGATAATTGTGTAATATTTAATATTGAATAAATATGTATTTGGGGATGATAAAAATGGAATTAGCTGGCTGTGATGGCACATGCTTATAATCGAGGCACTTGGGCATTGGAGGCAGGAGGATTAGGAGTTCAAGAACAGCATGGGCTACATAGTCAAACCCTGTTTTACAAAGTCAAAAACTAATGAACCAAGATCTAAAATTTGGAATAATCCTAATATATCCTTGCAACAACTGACAGCTGCATTTATGTGGTACAACATTATCATTTTACTTGATCGTCTTAAACCACTAATGGATTGACCTGACATTTCTGCTCTGTTCTGTTGTGTTCTGGAACTAGCTTATTAAAACTAAATTTAAATAATACATTTTAATTATATTATTTTCTGTCCCCCAACTCCTCTCCATCTGCATATTCACCCAACTTTGTGTTCTTTCTCTCTGGACAATGTACAGAGCTTTGAAGACTTTGGAACATTCAGTTCTAAGTGAGCTCTTTATCACACCCTTCCCCTCAAGGCTCAGGAATCTATGTGGAAAAGGAGACAGAAAGATTATAAGAGTCAGAGGTAGTGGATGTCTCCAAGGAAACAGCATCATTTAGACACAGAGGGACTGAGCCCATATGAACTCATGGAGACTTGTAACAGCATGCATAAGACCTGCACAGATTGAAACCAGACAAAAATATCAGCACAGATAAAGAAGGGGAAGTCAACACAAAGTTGCAACCCTAGCCAAGAAGCTTTTTCTGTTCTTCATTTACAGCATTTAAAGAAAAATATTCGTTTGTTTCTACACACTAATGTAAGAAATAGTTGCTAGAAAGGAGCTAATTTAATTGATCTTTATTTCACTGTTATTATCTTTAATGCCTACTTTATTGGGATAATTTATATACAGAAAATTTAGCTTTTTAATTGTACAGCTTTGATATTTGAACAACTCATAGAGCCATGTAATCAGCCCTGAAAGAGTTGTATAAAATTACCCCATCACCCATAAGTTTTGTCAAGACCCTTTTATAGACAACTTTTACACCTATCATCAGTTCTTTATGAACTCTTGTGCTTTTGCCTCTAGGTTCACCTTTTCCAGACTATCTTAAAAGCACACACCTAGTGTATATCGTTTTATGCATCTGTCTTTTTCATGTAGCATAATTCATTTGAGGTTGATCCATGTAATTGTGTACTTTAACTATTCATCATTTTTGTTATTGTATGAGATTCCACTTTATGCATACAATACATTTATTATCAGTTCAAGGATATTTAGACTGTTTCCAATTTTGTGGGGTGTGTGTGTGTGTGTGTGTGTGTGTGTGTGTGTGTGTGTGTGTAGGTATTTTTGCGTCTTTCTGTATGAAAGCCAAAGAAAAATGTTGGGTGTTTTCCTCAGTAAAGTAAACTAGACTGGCTGGCCCCAGAAAGCCTCCTGTCTACACATACCTAGCACTGGGATTACAAGTGTACATCACCACATTAGGACAACCACTTTACTGCCTGAGCCATCTTCCTAGCCCCAAGCTGTTTCCAACTGTCAATGATTATAAGTGCAGCTTTTATAAGCAACCATGTATAGGATTTTGAAAACATAATTTGTTGCTTCTCTTTTGTAAATACATAGGAGTAGCATTACTAGATAGTATGAAAAATGTGTGCTTAATTTTAGAAGGAAATATCAGCTATTTTCCAAAATGAAAATACCACTTATATATCTATGAAGAAATGTATAAGAGATACCCTCCTTAGAATAAGGAACAAAATACTCATGAAAGGATATAGGTACAGAGACAAAATTTAGAGCTCAGATGAAAGGATAGACTATCCAGAGACTACCCCATCCGGGGATCCATCCCATCATCAGCCACCAAACCTAGATACTAATGCACATGCCAGCAAGATTCTGCTGAAGGGACCCTGATATAGCGGCCTCTTGTGAGGCTATGCCAGTGCCTGACAAACACAGAAGTGGATGCACAGTCAACTACTGGATGGAACACAGGGCCTCCAATGGAGGAGCTAGAGAAAGTACCCAAGGACCTGAAGGGGGATGCAACCCTGTAGGTGGAACAACAATATGAACTAACCAGTACCCCCTGAGTTTGTGTCTCTAGCTGCATATGTAGCAGAAGATGGCCTAATCNGTCATCACTGAGAAGAGAGGCCCCTTGGTCTTGCAAACTTTATATGACCCAGCACAAGGGAAGGCCTGGGCCAATTAGTGGGAATGGGTGGGTAGGGGAGCAGGGGTGGGGGGGNATAGGGAACTTTCGGGATAGCGTTTGAAATGTAAATAAAGAAAATAATAATAATAATAATAATAATAATAATAATAATAATAATAAATGTAAAAAAGGAAATGTAAATGAAGAAAATATTTAATAAAAAAGAAATTAAAAAGAAAAAAAAGAGATACTACTGCTCTTTATTGTTTCTTAGCTTTTTGTTGAGCATTATTATTAGTACGATACCATTCAAAAATTCCTACTTCATGAATCATAACCTCAAACACTTTAAAATCTACTTTGATTTCTATTGCCCATTTTTAACTTTTAGGTTTGTTTATACTGAGTTTTGAGAGTCCCTTGTTTGTTTTCTTTTCTTCTGCTTTTCTAGATAGAAACAAACCCTTTAAAAGACATATGATGTGTAAATATTTTGTTTAAGAAAACTCTTTGTTTTCTTAGAAGTGACTTTCGAACAATGGGATTATATAACAGTTTTGTTGGTACAGTGTCTCACTCTGTAGCCCAGGCTGACCTTAAACCCCTAGCAATAGTCCTGCTTCTGCCCATTAATTGTGAATTATAGGCATGAACCACCACCTGGTTTGTCATAGTAAGAATTTTGTTAAAATCAGCTTTATCAAGTTGAATCTCTTAGAGATTGCATTTTTGGTATTGTATCAGTTTTTGGTGTGTGGTGCGTGTGCGTGTGTGTGTGCGTGTGTGTGTGTTTTGTGGGTGTGCACGTGTGTACATGCACGTGCAGGCATTCAGAGGCCAGAACCAAGTCTCATGTATTGTTCCCCAGTGGTTTTTGTTATGTTTTGAGATAGGATCTTTTCCTAGAACCTAGAGCTTACCAAATAGTCTAGACTGGCTGGCTAGTGAGTCCCAGAGATGAGTGTGTCTCTAATCCCCAGTGATAAGATGATGAGTGCAAAATACCACACCCAGCTTTTTCTGTGGGTGCTGGGGATCAAACGCAAGTGCTAATGTTTGCACATAAAATTTACCTACTGAGTTCTCTCTCCAGCCACTATGTGCCAAAATGAAGGCTACACAGATTTTCTTTTTAGCTATCTATTTATATCTTTATTTGATACTTCATTATTTTAATTAAAATGTAATTGCTTCATTTTCTCTCTTCCTTGTCCTCTCTCCAATGTCTTCTATTCCCATTTTCCCCCAGTTCCCTGTCAAAAATTTAATTCTGCTTATTTTTCTTTGTTATTAACACACACACACACATACACACACACACACACATACACACACACACACACACACACACACTGGTGGAATGAGTCTCCACCAATGAGTGTGTGTGTGTGTGTGTGTGTGTGTGTGTGTGTGAGAGAGAGAGAGAGAGAGAGAGAGAGAGAGAGAGAGAGAGAGAGAGAGAACATGAGAACATGAGAACATGAGAACATGAATATATATATTGTGCTTGGTTATGAGAATGGGACCAGCTAAGCTACAACAAATGGAATATAAACCAAATTCTTTGTCCTATTGAGTTAATACAAGGAAACACATTTGTATTTTCATTCATCTTTTTAGACAAAAGAATGCTTTTGCTAGTTCCTTGACCTAATCACCCTGTACTTTGGAAAGCTTGGCTCTCTTACACATAGGATAAGCGGAGGGCCATAAGAAATATCTCATCCTTGTCCTGGGTAGGTGATATAAAAAGGGGGAGGGTATCTCCAACAACAACGGAGTATAGCCATGTAAATTCCTGGTGAGGAAACCGGTGTTGAAAAAGCCACCCCCATGCTGGCAGTAGTGTGCTAAAGGAGATGGGACATGAAATTGCTCTCTACACACCAGAAGATCCTCAAGGTGTGGTATACAGCAGGAGTGATTTTCTGCCTCAGTGACTGAATTCTATCATTTGTGATGACTTGCCTGATAAGAAACTAAACCAATGGAAATCCTATCCATGAAGACCTAGAGTGGCAGGCTTAGAAATCAGTATATATGGCTATAAATAAACCAGGGGGAAAGATGGGCTTATACTAGAAAATTGCAGAGAAAATTAGACAAAAATGAGTATAAGTTTTGAAAATTTATTTTGCATTGAGCCAAACTCCTTTCAAAGAGGAAGGCTTCTGGGAGCATCTAGAGCCATGGTTCTCAACCTTCCTAATGCTGTGACCCTTTAATACAGTTCATGTTGTGGTGACTCCTAACCATAAACTTAATTTCATTGCTACCTCATAACTGTAATTTGGCTACTGTTATGAATCTTAAAGTAAACAGGTTTTTCTGGAGATACTGGTTTGCAAAAGGGGTTATGGCCCACCAGTTGAGAACCACTGATCTAAGAGTGTTCTCTTCAGCATTACCTCTGCCCCCTACTGTGGCCTGTGGCATGGTTAGTATACTTGGATGGAGGATCTTCACTCTTCATTCACTGCTTGAAGCACCAATACTATATGCAGGAACCCTCTTGGTGCTCACTCATTATTTCAGTTTAGCAGCCTTTACAAACAGTGATTTTTGACTGCTCTATCAGGCTCCTGTCAGCAAAATCTTGTGTTCTCTCTCTCTCTCTCTCTCTCTCTCTCTCTCTCTCTCTCTCTCTC
>NC_034613.1:86303333-86310267 GCF_900095145.1 Mus pahari
TCCTCCTATAGGGCTGCAAACCCCTTCAGCTCCTTGGGTACTTTCTCTAGCTCCTTCATTGGGGACCCTGTGCTCCATCCAATGGATGACTGTGAACATCAACTTCTGTATTTGCCACGTACTGGCAGAGCCTCTCAAGAGACCACTATATCAGGCTTCTGTCAGCAAGCACTTGATGGCATCTGCAATAGTGTCTGGGTTTGGTGGTTGTTTATGTGATGGATCTCCAGGTGGGGTAGTCTCTAAATTGTCATTCCTTCAGTCTCTGCTCCGAACTTTGTTTCTGTAACTCCTTCCATGGGTAATTTGTTCCTCCTTCTAAGAAGGAACAAAGTACCCACACTTTGGTCTTCCTTCTTCTTGAGTTTCACAAACAGTGATTTTTTGATTCCAGAAGTACCAGGAGAACATGGATTATTTACATTGGAGAAAACAGTTAAATATTCTCCATTTGTCATTACAGGACAATGGCTGATATTAATCTGGTGGTTTTAGAACAGACAAATGCCTCTGTTAAGGGGTAAGTCTGTCTTTAAGACTTAAATTTAAGGATGCTTTTTGTTAATGTTTGTACTTACAAGTCTCCTGGTGTACCTAGTTTACAACAGAAATAGTGATGTGTGGATAGATAGGTTACTGGGTTTCACCTGTTTATGAGGTCTTGGCGAAGAGATGCCATTTCACTGGCTTCAATCCTGCTCAATTTATGTAAAGATCATATCTTGCTTTCTTTGAAGAAATCTCCCTGTATACAAAACATAACAACAGCCAAGTACAATATCATGTTATTACTCCAAAGAGCCTTTGAGTTCTAGGGTTTCCTTCTTTGCTACTATTCAACTACTAAATATGTAGTAGTTAAGCCTTCATCAATAAAATATGCATATTTGGGCAACTTTAACTTTCTCATCCATCTGTAGAAATATCTTAGCCTCTCAAGGAAGAGCAAGTGGAGATGGTAACAAAGCCCAGCCATTGCGACACCCTCTACTAAACAGAATGTCATAGCACCACAGCAATCTGATTTGCCTGCACTCTTGCAGCTAAATTTTGTCCTGAAAATTTTTAAAGACTAGCTCTTAGAGGCTGATCCTGAGAAGTTGTTGCAGGGGAGGGAGTTCCTTCCCAGTACCCCATTTTCACTCCATATCCACCTGTCTCTTACTAGATACTGCCTTTCACAAAAAAGGGAAAGTGCCCCGGGCCTTCCATGCAGGGTGATAGTGATCGTTCCAAGGTCACTGACAGCAATGATGATCTTGTTATTTTCTTTAATATTAAAACTTAGAGTCTTGGAAGAGATTTAGCCATTAGTTCTTTCCCTACCAGCACATCAAGGCTCTGTCCTCAGCCTGGTTGCCACAGTTGCTTAGCTAGATTTCAGATCCCTGGCATTATATTCTTCTTTCATCCACCCAAATCAATTTTTCTGTTCTTTGCCCCAGGTTTCTTTACTGTATCACAATGCCTAAGGATCTTTACTTGAAGGGAGGGGATTTGTGTTATTATTTCTCTTTAAAGTTAATTCAGCATTGATTCCATTTTTAAAAGGCTGTATGGGTTGCCATTGGGAGATCTCTTGAATCGTGTAGTTCCTTATGCAATGCATATTCCACAGATTAAGGCAAGTAACCTAGATTCCAAAGCAAAACCTGTTCTCCCATCAGGAGCAGAGCATAACTGCTGTCTGTACTGCCTGAGAAAACAGGGGTTGGTCAGTTGGCTATATACACTTAGGTCTCTCATTCCAAACTGCTGTATAATGGTGAATAGAGGATACCAACAACAAGTGTGTGTTCAAGACTGTTTAAATTTGTATTCTGCTGCTATTTTACATATATCTGAGGTTAAATATGGTCTAAGGACATACAAGTTGAGTGCTGGATTAGCCTGCAGTTAAAGTTTTATTTTCATTTTGGTATAGAGATTATAATATCCTGAAATTTTCAGTAGAAATGCTGATTGACTTTTTTCAATGAACTCTTAAGTACTTAGAAAAAGCCTGTGCCCGTTAGGCAAAAGAAGCATCTATCATCTCTAAAGTGATTTCCAACTTGATTTGGTGGAAATGAACACTAGCAGTGCATGTTCCCTGCCTTGCTATAAAGCTCAGGCTGACCTCATACTTCCTATGTAGTCTAGGCTGTCTCAAACTCATGCTCCTCTTCATATACCATCATCCTCATAACCACTTTAATGTTTTTTAAATATTTCTTTATTTGTGTATGAGAGATAGAAAGACGGAGAGAGAGACTGAGAGAGAACACACATGTCTGCCATGACATATGTGTAGAGGTCAGAAGACAATCATGAGTGAGTTCTTTTATTTTACCATGTGGGTCCTGGGATTTGAACTGAAGTTGCTAGTTTTTATGACAAGTACCTTTACCTGTTGAACCATTTCGCCAGCCCTGATAACAAGTTGTAATATTAGAAATAATCAATATTGGTAATGTTTTATTAAACTTGTTACTGAAGGGTATAAGTTTTTATATAATAGTATAATCTGTTTCCTCTCCCTATGAGCAGGAATTGTATACATTTCTCAAATGATTGCCTAGAAAATATTTCCACAAAGAAATATGGTATTTCTTCTATTTCGCCCAACCCCACATGGCTCTTATGTACTTACCACCTCTCCTGTGTTTCAAAAATGATTAGGGAGCCAGAATAACTGACCATTCCATCTGACTTGCCCACATGGACAATAAATAGGCCCTGTTATTTAGAGAAAAGTCCTACCTGCACCTCAAAATCCATTAACTCTCAGCCTTTCCCATAAGTTCATAGAAATCAAACTGTGTTCCCTTTCATTTGTACTTGTTTTTTCTGTTTTTGTTTTTGTTGTTGTTGTTGTTGTTGTTGAGGGTTGATGCTTTTTCCAAATTAAAAAAGCAAGGGCTCTTCTAAGTGCTTGTAGAATTATGAGCAGAGTTTTAGATAACATATTTAGAGTGTAAATAACATTCTTAGGTGTCTTTGATCAGAATAAACAGTCTTACAACTAAGCTTTTCCTAGATCATATTGCAGGTAACTGAGTGAAAAACTGTAGGCTTCTGCATTGTATTTAAAATAAAAAGTACATTCCCTGTGTAGCAAATAGTAGTAATAGCTCATCTGGTCTCTCAAAATGGAACCCAAAAACATACCCCAGTACCTGTCTGTAGATCAATTTTCAAAGTAAAAGTGAACCCATAATTAATCCCAACACTTGGGAGGCAGAGTCAGGCAGATTTCTGAGTTCGAGGCCAGCCTGGTCTACAGAGTGAGTTCCAGGACAGCCAGGACTACACAGAGAAACCCTGTCTCGAAAAAAAAACCAAAAAAAAAAAAAAAAGAACACATAATCTATATATTTACAATTTCATTCCCCAGCTTAATGTTACTAAGAGATCTCCATTCTGTGAAGAGTTGCTTTTGTCATTTTCTTCTTTCACTCCCACACCCACCTTTCTGGAGTCCTCACGAGCTTCACAATCTCAGAGCAGAGGATTCTGCATGAGGGTATAATGCATAGACACCAAAAATACCAGAAAAGGATCGCTAGCTTGAATTTTCTCAACCCCAGTTTCAGAATGGATTCAACATTTTCGGTATCTTCTTTATAAGTATCAGACCAAAGCCCAGACCAACTCCTACACTGAAAGCTTTCTTTCTTTCTTTTTTTTTTTTTTAAGAGGAAGGTTATTGTTCTTTTAAGAATGTCTCAGGAAAGTTGAGCCATTGCTTTTGGTGGGTAAGTGTGCTTGCAGATAAGTGCATGTGATTGCATGTGTGGGCATATGTTTGTGCTCAGCTGTGTACATTTCCCTTTTAGACAAACTCATAGCCCAGGCTGCTGGGGACCAGATGTTCCTAAGGATTCTTAGAAGTAAACAGTGACAAGTGAGCTTCTCAACTCAGTATTGGAGCAGTCTGGCTGGAGGAATGAGGCCCCTCTGTAAATCAGAGAGGAGAGCAACAGCAGACAAGATGGATATGAAACCACAGATATTGTAATCTCCTCAGTGAAAAAAAAAGTTGATCCAGCAATTCCCACTGGATCCATTACATGTTCTAATTTATTATTTTTATCCTTTCCTTTAACCTTTGCCCGTTGTACTTTTGAAAAATGTTGGGATACTGATTATAATTTTTAAAAACTGAAAAATATATGAATCAGCTCCAGGAGTCATTTTTAAATGTTATAAGACTATAATTAGAGGTTTTTGTTATTTGCCTTTTAAAGACAGGTATTATTATTTCATAAACTCCAGCACACATTAGAAAGTTCAGCTATGAAATTAACTTTATAGCATCCTATTTTGTGGGTTTTATACATGAGATTTTTAGAATTCTAAGAATTTTATACATGAGCATAATATATTTATATATCCAACCCTCCCTCTCTCCTCATATTTCTCTCAGAATACCCTCTGCATGTCTACCTTTGAATTTCATGTCTTCTTATTCTATAAATGTTATTAAATCTACTTAGTAGTGTACATGATTTAGGGATAACTGCTTCGGCATGGACTCATCAAGAGGCCCATCCCTGAAGAAACCTGACTGCCCTTCCCTCAAAAGCTGTTGGATTCCTGTGGATCTTCAAGACAGAAGAAGTGCCTTTTGAATCTTTACTTCATCCATGTTTGAATGTCTCTCAGTATAGTCTCATGCTGATCTTGTGCAGACAAGACACTAGAGTTCATGGATGTGGCATCTCCTTCAGGTCCCTCTGGCTCTTACTATCATTTTTAATCCTTTTCCATTAGTAACAGGTGAAGGGATTATATTACAGATCTACTAATTTGGGATGCACACCCCACCATGATTTATTCTCTACATTTGATGAATTACAGATCACTGTAGTAGCCCCTGTCTGCTACAAAATGAAGCTTCTTTGGGAAGTGACATACATGAAGCCTGTGTTTATCTACGGGTGGGTTTAAGGATAAGTATTTAGAAGGTAGTTGGATACTCTATCAGTTTAGAAAAATAATAGTAATAGGTTCTCTTCTAGTGTCTATGACCACTCCAACCACAGGTTCTTGGCTAGGTTTATAGTATCAGGCATGAGTCTCCTATTATTGAGCAGAACTTAACCCATATCAGTGAGATGCTGGTTACCCCAAGATATTAGTGTCACTATTACACTGCTGAGGATATCTTGCTAGTTGCTATTGTAGTTCGCAGAATTTACAACTGAGTAGAAACAGTGATATTTTTTCTCCTCTGCCAGCTTGCATACTAAGTACCTTAACGTAATAATAGGAGGCTTGCAGGTCCATCCCAGCTCGATTTATCCAACTCCTATGGCCAGTGTAGTATCTTCAGCAACAGGGTTTGACTCTTTAAGTACTAGCAGGCAACCAAGACTAACGGTAATAGCCTGTATTGTTGAGGGAAGTCTTTAGTGGCTTGTGGCTAGCAACTTGTTGCCTGGAACTGGACTTAAAACCATAATTCCTACATCAAGTGTATGTGAAAATGGTTCTTCTGAGTGAGAGAATTAGATTCAATTCAAATCAATTCCCATGCAGAGGAATATCTTTCTTTGAAGAGAATGGAAAATGTGTTCTATGCTGTCTCAGAGAAGCCCATTTCCCAGGCACCATGGTTAACCCAAATGTGATCTTTAAATCTAATTCTCCACTTGAGGAGGAAATTGCTGCATCTCCATCCTTTTGGCATGTAAAATAAAATTTCTTCCCATAAAAAAATAGAACTAGGTTACTTTGGGAGTGTTCCCATTTTGCACCTGAAGCCCATATTTGGAGTTGGACTTGCCTTGAATTCAGAGTGATGCCAGAAGGAACATTTAAAAGTTACCTTTAATTTGATGATACTTGGGACTCTGGACTTCTTGTGTTTTTCTGATACCCTTTATTTCTTACAGTCTTCAAATAGCTGCTTCGTTTTGTTCTAATTTTACATTGTCATTTAGGAGAAAGGACAGGATACAATATAGTAACCTCACCCTATGTGAAACCAGGACCCACCTACATATGCTTTAGACAGGAAATGGTATTCTGTAACATTTTTAAAGGGATTAAATTACAACCATTTTAAAACATTTTGCAGAGAACATTTCTTTGTTTAGACCCAGGCTTCCATCTAAGATTTTTGTCTCCATGAAGAAATCCCTTTTACATTTATTGAAATGCAGGTTTTCTGGTATGACTTCTGTTGGTCCTAATCTGAACAAAAGTATTGTTTGATTTTTATTTTGAAAGACAGTTCTGGTAGGATAGAAAGTTCTGGATAGCAGGTTTTTAAGTTGTGTGTTTTGCTCCATGCTGCATGAAGTGTCACTCCATTTTCTTTCCTTTTTTCTTTCTTTCTTTCTTTCTTTCTTTCTTTCTTTCTTTCTTTCTTTCTTTCTTTCTTTCTTTCTCTTTCTTTCTTTCTTTCTTTCTTTCTTTCCTTCTTTCTTCCTTCCTTCCTTCCTTCCTTCCTTCCTTCCTTCCTTCCTTCCTTCCTTTCCTTTCCTTTCCTTTCCTTTCTTTCTATGTGTAATTTCTTTTTATTTTATTTTTAAAAATTATTTTATTAGATATTTTCTTCATTTACATTTCAAATGCTATCCCGAATGTCCCCTATACCCTCCTCCTGCCCTGCTCCCCTGCCCACCCACTCCCACTTCTTGGCCCTGGTGTTCCCCTGTATGAGGCATATAAAGTTTGCAAGACCAAGGGACCTCTCTTCCCAACAGTGGCTGACTAGGCCATCTTCTGCTATACATACAGCTAGAGATATGAGCTCTGGAGGTACAGATTAGTTCATATTGTTGTTCCACCTATAGGGTTGCAAACCCCTTCAGTTCCTTGGGTAATTTCTCTAGCTCCTCCATTGGGGTTTCTGTGTTCTATCCTATAGATGACTGTGGGCATCCACTTCTATATTTGCCAGGCACTGGCATAGCCTCACAAGAGATAGCTATATCAGTGTCCT
>NC_034613.1:86310712-86363932 GCF_900095145.1 Mus pahari
CTCTGTATAGCCCTGGCTGTCCTGGAACTCACTCTGTAGACCAGGCTGGCCTCGAACTCAGAAATCCACCTGCCTCTGCCTCCCGAGTGCTGGGATTAGTCTATGTGTTTTTAAATGGTGTTTATTCATTTTGGAATTTTCTAAACATCTTGCATGTATGTTTTAGAGTCTTTCATTTATTTTGTAAAAAAAATTTTAATTATTTAATATTAATTTCTTTTTTAATTCCTTTTTTTTTCTTTTTTTTTTTTTTTTTTTTGGTTTTTCGAGACAGGGTTTCTCAGTGTAGCCCTGGCTGCCCTGGAACTCACTTTGTAGACCAGGCTGGCCTCCAACTCAGAAATCCGCCTGCCTCTGTCTCCCAAGTGTTGGGATTAAAGGCTTGTGCCACCACACCCGGCTCTCTTTTTTAATTCTTTTGTTACTATACTAACATATATGTTAGGTCTTTTAATATTGTTCATCAGCAATTGGATCTTCTATTTTGCTTACTTATTTTCTACTCTTACTATTAAAGTTTGTACAACCTTCATTGGTTTATCTTCAAATTACCTGAAGTAATTAAAAGCATTCTTTGTTATTGTATTGGTTACTTTTCTTGTTGTGGACACGAAGCAACTTAAAGAAAGTAAAGTTTATTTCCAGCTCACAGTTTTGAGTTGAGGGAGCCCAATCTGGCAATGACCTGTGGCTGTAGCTCACTCCAAAGTGGCTGGACCATGAATCTGGCATGGTACAGGTAGAGCTAAGAGTTCTATATCTGAAGGTGCTAGGAGAAGACTGGCTTCCAGGCAACTAGGATAAGGGTCTTAAAGCCTATACCCACAGGGACACACCTACTCCTATAAGGCCACACCTCCTAATAGTATATTCAAAGCACCACAAGTCCCGTCAGTTTTGATCACTGGACTCCCACTATAATCACTCATTAATCTTTGTTTATGACATTCTAGCCCCCAGTTCCAAACTCTTCTGCAGTCCACTTCTAGACTTATTCCAAAGGCCTATGGACCACATAACAGGTTTACCACAGCAGTGACTCCACTTTGATACTAATTTTCTATAACATTTGCTTTTCTCATCACTGTGACCCAAAGCCAAAAAGAAGCAACTTAAAGGGAGGGTCATTTTATTTTGGATCATGATTTGAAAAGATATCAGCATCATAGTGAGGAAGGCATGGTGGCAGACATCTCTAAAACAGCAGGAGCATGAAACTCAGAATCATCATATTTTCACTTCATTGTACAGTAACTAGATATATAATAGAAAAAAATAAGGATAGGCAATAAAACCCCAAGGCCTGCTCTCCAGAGATCCACTTCCTTCAACTAGATACCACATTCCAAAGATTCTACAACATTCCCAAATGATGTCACCATCTGGGGACTAAATGTTCAAACACATGAATCTATGGGGGGCATTTTATATTCAAGCTGTAACAATTATTCTGCTTCAATTTTTTCTGATGTGCTGTCCACCTTTTTCATTAATGTCGATAATAATATTATGAATGTTGCTTAAATTGTACTTTCTTGTATATTATTTTCCAAATTGACATAATTCAATTTTTAATATTCTCTCTCTGTCTCTGTCTCTCTATGTATGTATATATATGTATGTGTATGTATGTATGTATGTATGTATGTATGTATGTGGAATATGGACTGCATCGAAGTGTTTGGTGGTAGTTTTTTGTATAGAGCAATGGAGATTGTTACAAACAATAATTGTTTTAAAGGCAGATGGCCATCCAATATTTGACAAAGGCATCAAAACATACACTGGGGAGGGGAGAAGACATCCTATTCAACACAAGTTGCTGACAAAATTGGATATCCAACTACAGAAGAATTATTATATCCTGACTTTTCACCATGCAGAAAATTCAATTAAACTAAGCCAAAGACCTTAATTTAAATCCTGCAGCTGTTAAAAGAAAACAGCAAATATATTTCAAGTTATAGGAATAGTCCAAACCTTTCTGAAAAAGCTCTAATAGGAAAAAAAGCAGGAAATAGTCCTCAATGTTAACAAAAGGAAATATATAAAACCAAAAAGCTTCTCATAGCAAAAGCAGCTGTCATCCAAGTGAACAGACCACCTGCACAATGGGAGAAAAACCTCCTAGCTGTACTGCAGATAGAGTACTGACATCTATATAAAAACCATAAACATCAAACACACTCTCTCAAAAAACAAAACCACCAATAAGTAAATGGGCTAATGAAGTGGGGAGTTTTCGAAAGAAGAAACAAATAGCCAATAAGTGTTGTTTTAAATGTTTAATACTCTTAGTCATCAAGAAAATGAAATTTGAATGCACTTTGAAATTACATCTTTTTTCTCAATTAGAATAGCTATTACAAAAATATGAAGGAGAGTGCAATGCTGTGTACGAAGGTAGCATCATCACTAAAATAACTATCATTTTGAGAAATACCAGGAGGACAAAACCTAAGGACTTCATGGTTCTTATTGATCATTTTTTCTAAGGAACATGCTTCGTTATTTATATTTAAAAGAGTTTTACCTAAATTGATGTGTAAAAATTATTTTTCACTGATTACATATATGCTGCTGATATAAGGCGACGTGGAAAGAAAAACCTGTTTTCACTGCTTGTGGGGTGTATAAGCTGACACAACCATTATGGGAATAAGTAAGGAGTTTTTCTCTACCTCTGAGCAAATGCCCAAAGGACTGAATGTCCCTACCACAAAGATACATGTTTATTTCTGTTCTGTTCACAATAACAAGGAAATGGAACCATCCTAGATGTCCATTAACTAATTTTAAAAGTTTCATAATTCCAATGAGAAATCCCATGCCTATGAGTAGTCCTTTCCAGCTTCCAACCCCTGTGTCCATCCCTTAGGAACCAAACATATATTTTCTACCTCTATATTTACCTCTTTGGAATGCTTCATATAAATACGATTGTATAAAAATATGATCATTTGTGACTGATATAAAAATGAAAGAGACTATTTTCCATCTTTATCTATGAAGTAAATAGCATTATTAGCATCCCATTGTTTCTTACTGCTGAATAACAGTTCTTTGTATGCTTATACCGATTTTGTGTGTTCATCAGATGGACATTGGAGTTGTTTCTACCTTTTGACTATTGTAAGTAGTACAACAAAATAGTCTCATATTTTAGTTAAATTTTTGGTTAAATACCTAGTTCAGTTCATTTGGACATGTATAAACAATTGGAATTACCTGATTATCTATATTTCACTTTTCAGGGAATTCTTATTTGTGAAATGGCTGCAACATTTTGTGTTTCTGGTATTAACAATTGAAGATTCTAAGTTCTCCAACACCAGTATTTATTATTGCCTCTATTTTCCATTATGGTCAGGCTATTGGGTGCGAAGTGATATCTCTGGAGTTTGATTCAAATTGTCTTAATGACTAATGATATTACGAATATCTGTATGCTTTTTGATTATTGTGTTATCTTCGCCAAAGAANCATCCACTCAAATCCTTGTCCTAATTTTGAATTGTTTTTCTTTTTTGCCATTTATATTGTAGCAAATATAAACAACATAAAATTTACCATTAAATGTAGTTTTGTGGCATTATTTTGGAACCATCTCTTCTATCCATTTCTAAGAACTACTTCATCATTCCATGCTAAAACTCTTTAACTCTCATACACCCCACCCTCTGGCAGCCATCATTTTCTTTTCTCTATAGTTTTATATAGGCAAAACATATAAATAGAATATTACAATAGCTATCCTTTTGTTGGTGGCTTATTTAATTTAGCAGAGTATCTTCAATGTTCATCCATGATGAGGAATGAATCAGAATTTTATTCCTTTTTAAGGCAGAGCAGGAGAGCCGAATCAGCCACATGACAGTATACTCCCCCAGCAACAGAAATTTATACCCAACTACAATTAAAATTACTTTGGGAATCCTTAGAATTCAGGTAAGAGTTTGAACTTTGGTGGATTCAAGCATAGGTGTCAGACTTGCCAACCTTTGTCCTATTTCCTGAGGCTCCATAGTCTAATAAGCTGAGCTACAAGTCTACTTGGTTTTGGAATTGCTACTAAAACCATCTGACGGGGTTCTCTTGTAGGAGTTACATATACCAGTACCTCAAATGACAAAGGCCTGTACACATTAAACCTCACCTGTCCACTGGAGATAGCAAACATTCTTTGCTGTAGTCCAAGGTCAATTGTGCATGTACAAGTATCCAAAGAGAGGTATACCCCTGGGATCAGCCCCTTGCCTACCTGTACAGAAATTCAGAGACAAGCATACTTATCTGTAATCTTATAACCAGGGAGTTTTCATGGGATATCCCAAAATGGACCTGAAATATAATTCTAGCTCTTCTCAACCATGATTTGAAAACAGTCTACCACTCTGAGACTTTGCACACTGGGAGGAACTGTCAACACAGCAAGGGATATCACACCCCTTGCTCTAGTAGGTGCTCATGATGTCACACCCATCATGCTCTAGTAGGTGGACCCACCAATTTTCTTACCACTATGAGTCTTGAAACTGTATTAGTAATCAGCTCTAGCTTCTCTCAGCTATGGTCTGTGAGCAGATCTTCTTGCTTATCTAGGGAACAGTCAGGAGCCTTTTTCATCCATGAGTACAGAGAAAAATTCCCATAGATCCCAGGTCTTAGTCTCAGCTGATGGATTTGGATTTGGATCTTACACTAAATGCAGCATAATATATCTTAAGTTCGTTAACTTATATCTGTAAGGACCATTTCACTAAACAAGGTCACATTTACAGGCGATAGAGTTGTAGTATAGGCATAGTTTTTTTGTAATTACTATTCAACCCATCACATCCCCATTTACAAATAATAGTGAAATCAAGGTAGGTTTATGCATGCCTGCCAAATATGCAACTATTTGTGATAGTTCATTCAAGAATCCTGATTTCCTGACACTCAGTTTCCTTTTCACTGATGCTTGTATTTCACTTCTGGTCAACTCATGTTCTAAATAAAATATAAAACAAACAGAAAAAATAAATTTCCTTTACCTTTGCTATTTTGCCTGTAGAAACATTTAAGGGTACAGTTCCTTTTAAATTTTGTGTTATTCTCTTTAAGAACTTGAGAAATAACTGGGTGTGGTAACATATACCTGTAATTTTACTTAGGAGATAGAGGCAGGAAGATTTGAGTTCAGCATAGATAACACAGTAAGACCTTATCTCAATCCCTGTTCCCTCCCTAAAACAAAACAAAACACCATGATGGAGTAATAAGAAACAAATTGGATGTTAATTAAAATTTCCCCGAAAATTTTTAAGTTCAAAACTTAGCTCTGTGACTAACCTGCTGTGTTACCTTGAGCAGGCTCCATCTTTTGGGGACCTTTAACTCTCTGGAATCCCACTTGTACAGAATTATCCTCAATGGGGTTATATTGTCCAGCTTAGCTTTTAGAAATAATAGTCTCTAGCAGAGATAAACTGTTCCACCACTAGCTCTAGTTTAGTGATGTTACTTAAATTTCCAGTGTTAGGAATGAGTTTGCCTTGAGCTGTCTATATTCCTCTCCCATACCCCATCTTTGTAACCTTCTTACACATACACATACACACACACACACACTCACACACACACNCACACACACACTCACACACACACACATATTACTGTACAGTAGTTAATGCATATACCCTCATGATCACCTTCTGATCTAGAATATATGTTAGATTGATATGTCAAGCCAACTGGCAGACCAAGATATCAGCCCTGATTTTAGATGTAGTCTTAAATTTTGTGCTGATAGACTATGCCTACCTGGCTGCTTTTTGCTGAATTCCTGTGTTTCAGTCCCCTTGACATATCACGAAGCCTACACATGCTGAAATGAAGAGCCACAAAAATTGATCTTCTATCAAAATCACCATGAGCAGCGTTTATGATATGATGTTAAAAAAAAAGTCAAAGAATCTTTTGGTTTTACACAGAGAGTATATGCTGTTCATTTGCTAATGCTAGGTGGGAAATAACCACAAAACAATCTTACAATTCTAAAGGCTTTAATGGCTGAGATGAAGATAGCAGTAAGGTTAGTTTCTTCTGACGTTTCTCTTATTGGTTTGCAGATGGTTACCTTGTTCCATTTTCATGTTCTCTTTCTTTTTTGAGTGAGTACTCCTGATGTTTGTGTTTCGGAGAACACATGCCATACTGAATTCAGGTCCACATTATCAGCCCTGACACACTCCTTGGTACTGAGGCGTAACCCTTTAATATATACGAATTAAGGCAGACAATTCAGCCCCCCAAATGCATTAGACTATGAAATATTGGAGCTAGACTTTAGAGTTTGCTTACTTTTATTTTACAGGCCATAAAAGATTAAGCTGGGGGACAGTTAAGACCCTATCCTAAGGCAAGTCAGATGACATTAGTGGTAGAGACAGGCCCAGAAATCAGATCTCTAAGTTCTTGTCCTTCCCAGCATACCAGGCTGGCACATCATTTCATCTCACTTATTCACACCTTAAATATCCCATGCACTTGCCCTTGCTTGTTCACCACTGACTATTTGGAATAACTTTGGCAAAAGTAGGAACTCATATGCTTTACAAACTATAAACATAGTTTTTCTTATACTTATTTAGCTTCACAACTTATATTTTAAAAGACAAAATTGAGGTTTTCAACTTAATTGCTTTCCCTCTTTCTTTTAATACATGTTTTTTTTTCATTGAAAATAATAGCAATTTTTTCCTAAGGTGAATGAACTCGACTTTGTCAAAACTGACAGTGGATTAAAAGAAAAGCAACCTCAGCTTTTAGAAAAATAAATCACCTTTCAGATCTGAAGTAGCAAAATATGATTAGGACAAACCTTTGCCCCCCACCTTCCCCGTCTTCTTTCTGTAGAACAGGAATTCAGAGCTTCTAGAAACCTTGATGTGCACTCTTCCACCTACAGACAGTAAATATCAGAAAGGAACTGGTGGGGTAACAATGGCCTAAGTCTTTGGCCAGAGGCATTTAAGCTCAGACCTTGGAATCTAAAAGGAAATACAACATGCAAATGCTTCCTGTCTTCACTTGTAAATCTTATGTACTTTGTTTTTTAGACTGAAATATCAAGAGACAAAATGAAAAAAAAAATTTGAGTTATACAGACAGGTAAAAGGTCTGATAGTTCAAAAGATTTATCAAAATCTAGTGTACTCTTCCATTTAATCCTCAGGGAATTTGCTTTTACTTAACTACTGGCAGAGCTATTTCTTCTCAACAGCAGTTAGTTACTGCAGTGGACCATAGAATGCTTAATTCTATCATCCCTAAATCCCCACTTATTTGCATCTTGAGAGGGAGAGGAGTGTTTAATGACAAAAAGCTTTTCTTCAGCTGAGTTCCTGAGTAACATGACCCCAAGGCTGCCCTCTCAGGTTGTCATCCACTGTGGAGATTAGAGAGAGACAGATTTCTACCTCCTGTGTATTGTGTCAGAGCCCCACCCTTACTCAGGACAGACTGCAACCCTGGGAAGTACAAAAATATATACAGTTGTGCCTTTGAGGTAGAAAAGACATTCAAAATTCAAAACACTTCTATCAAGCAGACTCTTAGTAATTTTCACTCTACAAATATAGATTAAATTGGACTGATATGATTTTATGCTGGTCTTGAATATGGGGGTAAAAATCAGTACAGAATCATATAATTCTATTTGAACAACTTGAGATATAAAGCAATAATTTTTTATTAAACTATAAAGTTTTATGCTGTGCATATGTTAGTAACTTTGTTTCTATTTAATAATTCATTTGAACACAGTTTCTTTGGATATTTTGACAAATATCCTAATGTACTCTCAGAATTTCTTTCTGACTTATACAATAGTGTCTTAGTTAGGGTTTTACTGCTGTGAACAGACACCATGACCAAGGCAAGTCTTATAAAAACAACATTTAGTTGGGGCTGGCTTACAGAGTCAGAGGTTCAGTCCATTATCATCAAGGTGGGAGCATGGCAGTATCCAGGCAGGCATGGAGCAGGCAGAGCTGAGAGTTCTACATCTTCATCCAAAGGCTGCTAGTGGAAGACTAACTTCCAGGCAACTAGGGTGAGGATCTTACACCTACTCCAATCAGGTCACACCTATTCCAAGGTCACACCTCCAAATGGTGCCACTCCCTGGTCCAAGAGTATATAAACCATCTCAAAATAGTTTATGTGATTTTTCTAATTAGGTTTTATTGTCACTGGGAAAGGAGCACCTCAACTTAAGAGTTGCCTGATCACATTGGCCTAAGGATGCATCTGTGCGGCTTCTTCTTGTTTGCTAATTGATGTAAGAGGGTCCAGAACACTAAGGGCAGCACCCTCCCTAGGCTGATAGAAGTGGGCTATGCTAAAGAAAGGTAATTGATTGTGAGCCTATTATTGAGCCAGCCAGCAAGTGCTATTTCTCCATGGCTTCTGCTTTAAGTTGCCGCTTGAGTTCCTGCTCAGATTTTGCTCAGTAATGGGCAGTGTGACCTGAAGGTGAAAAGCTAAATAAATTCTTTCCTCCCCTCAGTAGCTTTTTATCAATGCTTTATCACAGCAACATAAAGAAAACTAGAACAGTATTTAAACAATTTAATGAAAATAAAATTAAGGTTACAATGGCTGTGCCTATTGAACTTATTCCCTCCACCTGCACAGCCAGTCTCTCTCCGTTGGCATTTTAAGTAGTCAGGTGGCTGGCATCACCATATTCTCTGTGTTCCCAGAGTTAGGTAAATGCTTGTAAAGCCTCTTGCTTTGCTTTCTTGTCTCTTTGCATTTACTAAGGCTTTTGGCAGATATTTGTACTCCTTTAAGTTGGTGGCTGCCATTCTTACAATGATTTTTAAGTATTTCTTGAATATGATTTTACATGTAAAGAAGAGCTGTTGTGTCATAAGAATAGAACTGTTGAGCTCTGCTTGATGGTTCTTTCCTTAAATGTGAGATCCAAAAGCGCCTGAGAGGAATATATTATAAGAAGATATGTGAAAATCACTTGCATTCTTCTGTAGCACTTCTGCTACAGAAGGGATGTACATCATAGGGATGGAACTATTTCAATGGGGAACACAATAATAGGTTACACATGCTGTGATGGTCTCATCAAATGGTCCCTGTTAATCATACCAGTTGCTGATTGCCATCCCTCAGGTTACCATTGAAAACATTCTTCCATTGTTTGGTAATGAACAGTTCCTAATCTCACTGCTGATTTCAGGTAAGTATGACAGACTTGAGAAAGCATCAAAAGTATATCATTTGTCATAGCGTGTTTTAGAATTCTAAAAGACCATGGCAAATAGGAAGGAGACCATGATTCTTCTCTTTCATTTAATTTTTATTTTATTTTTTTATAAAGAATAGCCTGTAGTCTGGCCTCAGATTCACTGTTTTGTCAAAAATAACCTTGAACTCCTGACCTTCCTGCCCTAACTCTCAAGTGCTGGCATTATAGAAATATGCCATTGTGACTGACCAAGACATCATAATTTTTTCTGATTATTATAAGTTCAATTTGTTACAATATATGTGTTAGCTATTTACATATATAGTTAGTAGGTATATAGAGAATAAATATCATGATATGGTCAATATATTGTATATAGTATATATTATATGTACATGTATAGTTGGTTAACTGTTCCTACATGCTTTCTGCAATAATTTCCTACAAATATATAACTATATACATTTATAAATATATATATATATATATATATATATATATATATAGCTATACAAATATATAAACATACAAATAAATACATTCTCTAAAAACATCTTACATACATCCTCTCTTTTAACTTTTAATTCTTAAAGAGTCTCTGTAAGTAACAAAAAAAAGTAAGGCTAAGAGATGTCATATATCTTACAAGGTTTCAGAGCCAGGAAGCAGTTGATCCTGGGTCATTTTTCTAAGTTCTTACTCTACTATTTTGCCCGTATGCCACAGCTATCAGTGTTACAGGGATAATGTGCTAAAATAGAGCCAGACCTCCTATATTTGAAACACAGCTATTTTACCTCCTGGTGGTGTTATTTCTGACAATTTTAAACATCTCTGTGCCAAAGGTTTCTCACCTGAAAAATAGGGACAATAAGAGTACCTACCCCATAGTGTTATTGTAAAGCTTAAATAAGTAGATTTATAGGAGGCATTTTGAACAGTGCCTTGAGTAGTTAGCATTATCTTAGAGTTTGCTGCTATTTTTGTGTTATCTTTATTATTCTCATTATGATCAGCAGCAGCATTATTGCATAGCATGGCAGTTAAAATTCACAGTCATTATGTACAGACTACCTTCATTTAAATCCAAATTCCATTAATTATGTCAACTTGCACAAATTTCTTTGATTTCCCCCATGCCTCAGTTTCATCACAAATATATCAAATACTGAACACATAAAGCTAAAGCTGCTGTGAGTTTTAATCTGTGAAAGATGTACAGAATCCCCATTTGCCTTTTTCCTGGTATCTTGCCTGCAAACTTAGAGCTACGAGGTGTCTGTATGGCAGTTATATATTGTATGTGTCATGTGTTACTCATCAGTCCTCTGTAGTCTAATCACAGAAGCCAGTGGTTTAGTTGTCATGGCAGTCCTTTGGTAGGAATGTATTTGTCATATAAAAGTTATTTTGGTCAATCAGTACGGTATGGTGAAATGAACATTTGCTGGAGATTCAGTTCTATTGCTAAGTAGTTTTACAAGTGAAATTCCAGAGCGTGAAGAAATCACTTAGAAAGAGTAAGAAATAATAACTTTCTAGTCATGCCTGTTTTTTTCTGTGAAGAGTGGTGCTTTATTTTCCAACATATAATAGTGTGAGTTTATATTAGACAACGTGATAACTGTGCTTGGGAAAAACATTCCAAGTTTGATGTTTTTCCTCCACAATTACACTAGAAATTAATTAGAAAATGGGATATACTTAGCAGTTACTTCAGAAATGACTTGGTAGGCTCTGTTCATTAAATACTACTAATTGGGATACTATGGATATATTCATAGGCAACACCTCAGTTTATGAAGTGATTTTATTCCAAAAGATTCTAGGCTATTTAATTTGTTAGAGTTTCGTGTACAAACTATGTTATTATTGTGAGGAAGTGCCCAGGTTAGCTCAAAACCTGTTATAAGACTTGTATGTGCAGTTTACATAAGACTGCTGCTCGGTGTTAGTAATTAAAGCAAAAAAAATATAATTGAGCAGAAAATAACACCTGAATGCTAAAATGTAAGAACATTAGAATTAATTACAGGTTGAGGAGAGAGATGGCAGATTCAAGAGAGTCTTTCTGAAGAGCACTTCTAGCCACTTTGAGAGGACATTAGGTGTTGATGGCCCAGGGTTTTTTTGGTCTAATTTCAGTTCGAAAAGGATAGCAATCTCATTAACATTGCTCTTATAACTGTCAGTCATAATTATAGTCATTTAGGGTCCACAAATAGAACAAAAGGACCAATAGAGTTCTTGAAGATACTGGACAAGAGAAAGGGGAAGAACCAAAGGGGTGATCTAGGTCCATGTGATGACATACAATAGGGTAAGGTAGAATTAGCCCCAGCAAATGATGAAAGAAGAGAAGTGGAGAGCTCAGCTTTTATGCAGGATCCTGATTTAAAAAAAAAAAAAAAAAAAAAAAAAAAAAAAAAAAAAAAAAAAAAAAAAAAAAAACAAGGATGGGAACATTTCCATAATACCTGAGCACCTGCTTAACTTTTATTCTCATTTTCTCATCTCTACTAGACTGGCTCTTAAAGGGCAAAATGATTTCTTATTCATCCCTCTGCTGCCAACAATAGCTAGTACATAAGTGTTGAATATACTAGATGCTAAATGAAATCAGATTTCATCTCACAAGTGAATTTCTTTGCTTGTATCTGACCAGAGCTTTAAAAATCTGCAAAATTATGCCTTTGATCAGTATGAGGTTCATAGTTTTAGAATTTACCATAATTGAACTCAGAGTTTGGAATTGTGATATTGAAAATAGAGAACTGAGAATCCAGTCACAGGTTGTTGATTTGATGACCAGCAAAGTCCCTTCTCACTATTTTATAGGTTACAGCTCTTCTGACTCCATATCTCTCCTTGACGAAAGATCTGACCAAAGTAATTTGTAACACTCTGTACATAGGCTCCCTGATTGACAAAGCCCTCTGACTGCTACAGCTTTTCACAACATCCTGTCACACAAAAAGGTGATAGGGAGTTTGACTATTGATTCTTTCTCTTCATCGCTATTTTTTTTCTGTTTGACCCCTTCCCTGATGCATTCCTGCTGGAGACAAAACCACATGCTGAACCATGGGGAACAGACCGCAATGAAACAACAAGCTGCTCCCAATTTTAAATATTGCGTGTTGGGGCAAAGGCAGAGTTCCTTTAACTCTAAAGCTATAACATTAAAAAAAAATTCTGTTTGATATTCAGAGTTATTTGATCTGGCAGTTTAACAACTGTTGATGTTTTAATTGCTTCTTTAAAGGATTTAATCTACATTTTAAGCTTTATTTTTATTTTACTCTGAAGGAATGTCAATATTAGCCATCACTTTGCCCAGTAAGTTACCACTGCAAGATCTTGGAGTAAAATCCAGTAATTACTGGCGCTGGTAACTTAAGACCCTGCTGAGAAATTTGGCAGTTTCCCTTCTCCTGAGGAGGCTCTCTTCCCATGGAGCTAGCAATCTTTTATTGTTCTGAATCAATTTTAAGCAAGTTTTGTACCTTCAAGATCAGCTTTCTATGTTCCTTTGGAAGAGATTGCGGTCACTCCGTTCTGAGTGAAAGAGAAATCTTAAGTCACTGTTAACGTGGACAAATGTACAATTGTAAGATGTGTTAACATGAATGACTTAGAGATTTTTATAATCCCTTGGGGGTCTAGTTCATTTTTATTTGTCTATTTGTTAGTCTACTTCCAGGGCCAAATAGAATGCTTAATTGGGATGCTACTTACATGCATGTAACTATCCATTTCAATCTTCTGCACAAAACTACTAACATTCAAAGTGCTTTAGAGATGAAAGTGCCCTCTGAGATCATCTGGTCCAGCCTCTTCTAAACGCTTTAGCCTGTATTCATTAATAATAATAATAATAATAATAATAATAATAAACAATAATAAAATGCTTGCTTTCAGACCTCATTAGAGGAGTTCCTTTGTGTAATGGGTTGTGATTAACTCAGAAGCTCACAACTGATTGAAGTGCATAGGATAATGTATGTGGAGTGCTCAGTCACAAACAAGGCATTTATATCACATCCAATGCACAAGGCTCAGGGACCATCTAGGAAGACAGGGAAGAAAGAGCAGGTTTGAGAGGAGCTGAGCAAAACAGTGTGTTCTGTACATGACAAGATAACTGCACTCATGAACTCACAGCAGCAGTGGTTGGCCCGTACAAGACCTGCATAAAATCAAGCCAGTCAACATTCCAGCATGAATGAAATAGAAAGTTCATGAGCTACCACTAGCTGGGGAGCTATGGACTGTTGAATGCTTCTAGGAGAAGGAGAGTCTATTTTCTTTAAGGGTATGGCTTCTAGTATTCCAGCTATACTCCAGCAAATGACCCCATACCCAAAATTATGTAGGTCAATGGATTATTTATAAAAAGAACATGAACTTGGGGACATAAGAAGGTAGTGGTGGGTCTGGAAAGTGCTGAGGGGGAAGTTTGAGGAAGAATATGATTAACATTGTGTGAAATTCTCAAAATATTAATAAAAATATTTTAAAAGAAAGCACAGAAAATAAAGAAGTGTGCTAGAGCTCACATTGTCATCTATTTGCTATGTGTCATTTGAAATATTTACATCAAGAAATATTTATAAAATGCTTGTAATATTGAACCCAGTCTGAAGCAATACTTAGAGTTTGAGAGCTTACACACTAAAATGAAAAACACTGACAGACCACGTTTCGAGAATCACATTCTCTTTTCCGAAGCTTCCTTATACACTCTGTCCAACACACACACACACACACACACACACACACACACACACACACACACACAGAGAGAGAGAGAGAGAGAGAGAGAGAGACAGACAGACAGACAGACAGACAGACAGACAGACATGGGGGGGATGACTTTGAGGCCATAGAAACTAACTTCCAAACCATTTGCTTTTCTTCATGAAGCAGCACTGCCATATAAGACCTCCTTTTTCAGGAATACTTTATCCTTGTCAAGGACAATCAAAAGCTAACTTAAAGGACCAGCCAACTGGTAGATGGGGACAGGGACACCTGGCTAAGATATATAGAAAGCAGTATACTTAAACATGCGGTATATTATTCAGTCCTATTATCCTTTTCTGCCTATCTCCTCAACACAGGAACCAACCATATGACTTTGTGCTTAGAAACATAATGCCTAAGTTTTCATTCTCAATCACCCTTTTGAAAAGTGGGATCAAATACTAGTTTAAATAATATTTACAAGTCAGAAGCTTCCAAAAGGATCTCTTGACTTTCTACTGCTTCTTTCTGGTCTCACTTCAATAGGCTTAAAAGGCCAACTTTTTGTGGGTGACGATATTATAACTCTTGGTATCCTTTCCTGATAGGCATCTCTCAATCTTTGAAAAGCTGAAATAGCACTCGGTGAAGAATTTTGAAATATAAATTATGGTAGTTAAAAAATTATACATGGAGCTGGAGAGATGGCTCACCACTTAAGATCACTGGCTGTTCTTCAAAGGACCAACATGGTTCAATTCCCAGCACCCACATGATGTCTCATAACCATCTTTAACTCCAACCCTAGGGGATCTGATGCCCCCTTTTGTCCTCCATAGTCACTGCACACTTGCAGTGCACAGACATACCTGCAGGTAAAATACCCATCCATATAAATAATAAATGAAAAATTAAAAATATAAAAAATATAATAAATGAAAATTTATACACATATAGCATAGTATTAAAACTTAATATTTTCCTGAATTGCTTTTTCTGAGTCCATTGATGTACATCTAACCTTCTCTGCCTAAGATTTCAGGGTTTTTTGGGGTGAGGGGTTCAAGACAGGGTTTCTCTGTATAGCCCTGGCTGTCCTGGAACTCACTTTGTAGACCATGCTGGCCTCGAACTCAGAAATCTGCCTGCCTCTGCCTTCCCGAGTTCTGTGATTAAAGGTGTGCGCCACCATGCCTGACTCAAGATTTCAGTTTTTGTTTCTGCTTGATTTCTGTAGATCATAAGCTTGATAGAAGGGGAGACTACCTCGTCTATTTTAATTTTTACTAATAATTCTTTATTATCTCATATACCAAAAATTGTACTTAGCAATAAATGACATTCAATATTTTATTCATCCATTTGTTAATTTTTGAGACGTGTTCTCACTATGTAGTCCAGGGTTGTCTCAAACTCTATCTCCATCCTCAGCTTCTCAAGTCCTTGAATTGTAGGAGTGTACCACCATGCTCATTTAAATACTTAGCTTTAGATTGGTCTATAGTCTTAGCCTCATCCCATCTTTATGTCTGTCTTTGCTCTGATTAGATGCCTCTATCTGAACTCTGGGTATTTAGTGATAAATCACAAGGTTCTCTGTGGGCATTTATATTTGATAACAAGTATATCTGGTATTTTCCCAAATTCCTTTCTATTTCTGGAGACATTTCTCTGATCACCTACTCTTGAAACTCTTTAAGTGTTCTCTTCTCACACTAAATTTCTCTCCTAATCACGTCTCAGACTTTTGGCTAAGATCAAGTGTAGATTTCTCTCCTAACCAATAATTCTCCTTCATTTCTGACTCATCTATTCCTTTATCTATTGTTCGGTGTTTAACCTAGGTTGTATTTTGGTTCAAAGCATTTTACGTATTACTATCCAGTCATGTCTGTTTCTTGCTTGATATTCTATAAAGTACAAACTAGCATTTATGTTTTATTTGTGTAATAAAGTACAACTCCTTTCTACCTGCAATTTATAAGCAGTAAAAAGGATCTTCAAACACAAAGACAAAAAGTAGCTGAGTAATTGTTTTTTAAAAATAATTTTAAATCATAATATTGAGATAATAGTGTAAAAGGACTTTCCTAAAGTTAAATTTGTAAATTTCTACCTATTTTCTTTATTTCCCTACGTATATATTACACTGACACATCTACCATTTGAATAGGATTTTGTGAAGCCTTTGATTTGGAAGTTATGACATAACTATGACTTCTAGAATTTCTTTGTATTATTACCTCCTGAGAGCTGGGGTTAAGGCATATAGTACAGTGGTTCTGTCTCTATTCCCAATCACCAGTGTAAATTGATAGAAGTACCATGAACTCAGGTATATTGGCAAACATGCAAACACATACACTCAAACACACACACACACACACACACACACACACACATCACATCACAGTATAAGTTCTACAATATGCCTTAAAAATACATCACTTCTTAGCCTTTTGGCTAAGATAAAGTATAAAAATATTTATAGCTAAAAGCAATCTCTTTTCTATTTCCATGCATAGCTTAGATCAGAGAAAATTTCAGCTAAGTAGATGGCAAAGTTAGAATTCTTGCCTTGATGACAATTTCATTTCTCAGCATGTAGAATAATTCAAGCAAGTAATTGCTACTGTGATAATAATTCCAAACATGAAGGAATAACTATTTGGTGAAACAGTGGTGATAGGAACCTTGGAGAAAGCAGATGTGCATCTTAGAGTTTGTAATGACAGAAGTGGTATTGATGGCTACTCATCCTTACAGAAATGTGGTTCACAATTTGACTAAAATATAGCTTTATCATCCTGCTACTGAAATCATGAAGTCTTTCAGAAGTGAGCAATTCTAATTTCTGGACAATAGACAAGGAAAAGAAATGTCTAAAATAGTCAAATTCAACCTTTCTTATGTCCCAGTACACCAGAAGGGACATGACATATAGCACTTCAGAAAGTACATGAGCACATGCCACAATTTTCAGAGAAGCATATATAATTTAAAACTCCACCCAAAAGGGAATTCTCAATTCCCTAACCCCCTCACAAAGACATAATTTATCTGTGGGACTGCACAGTACATTCTTCAATATGTCCATATGTGGCATGATACAAAGAGTACACAAATCTAGTTTTAGTAAAGAACATAATTCTAATAATAGTGTCACAGAGGTCAGACCCTTTCGAAAATGCTAAGGACCTCTGAATGTATGCATAATAAATACAACTAAAAATAGTTCTCTTTAAAGCAAGAAAAAGAAAGATCTGGTCCTACTTGGCATCCTGTTGAAAGTGACAGCTGGCAGTACTAGTTGCCCAGACCTCTATCAATGAGAATCCAAATAGAAAGGCATGGATAAAATAATTGAGAAAGAAATTGAAGCTCTAAGTAAGTAAAATGTATGAAAATGTATATATTCTTTTTTGAATCTCTAAAACCAAACAAACTAGAGCTAAGGGTACAGAAAGAGGCTGTAATCACAAAACCACTACAAGGTGACCATCCATCCTAAATATGAAAATATGAAATATTTAGGAGCATTGGCATAAGCCTATAATCCCAGCACTTGAAAGGCTGAGGCCAGAGGATCACAAGTTTAAGACCATCCAGGTCTACAGAATAAGAACCCTACCACCAAATATAAATAGATAGGTAGGTAGGTGGATGGATGGATGGATGGATGGATGGATGGATGGATGAATAAACACACAGACACAGACAGACGACACACGATATATATATATATATATCTGAAATGCAAAATGCACTGGATGCTAAACTATTTGAAACCCAACATGATACTACAAGTGCAAAATTCTGTATTCAACCCTATGAGACAGAGTACAATAAAAAGAGGCATATTTAAAATGTATTACATTTCTTTCAGGTAGTTATACATGAAACAAGTTAAATTTATATTTAGACTTAAGTCCCAATCCCAGGATATCTTCTATGAATATACAAATAGACTTAATTTTTTAAAAAATCCTAAATTTGAAACTTTTATGTCTACTGTAATTTCAAATAAGGAGTATATAACCTATACTCCATACTTTAAGAAATTATATTAAGAATAAGCTCCAAGCTAGAGAAAGCACCCAAGGACCTGAAGGGGGCTGCAACCCTGTAGGTGGAACAACAATATGAACTAACCAGTACCCCCTGAGCTTGTGACTCTAGCTGCATATGTAGCAGAAGATGGCCTAATCAGCCATCATTGGGAAGAGAGGCCCCTTGGTCTTGCAAACTTTATATGACCCAGCACAAGGGAAGGCCTGGGACAAGTGGGAGTGGGTGGGTAGGGGAGCAGGGGTGGGAGGGGGTATAGGGAACTTTCGGGATAGCATTTGAAATGTAAATAAAGAAAATAATAAAAAAAATTTAAAAAAAATTTAAAAAAAAAAAGAATAAGCTCCAAAAGACAAAAATAAACAAACTCTTTTTTCTAAAACTGAGAGGCTTGGAGTGATTTGGAAATACTGTGTATCTCTAAATTGGGCAATTACTATCAGGAAAATTCTAAAAGTATTGTTTCAGTGAAATGCTTTATGATATATCCAGTGAAGCAAATGTTTGTCACCAGAGCCTTCAAGTTCATTCTCTGAGGATAAGTATAGATTTTTGTTTTTTGTTTGTTTAGTTGGTTGGGTTTTTTTTTTTTTTTTGAGATAGGGTTTCTTTATGTACCTCTGGCTGTCCTTTAACTCACTCTGTAGACCAGGCTGGCCTAGAACTCACTGAGAAATTTGCCTGCCTCTACTTTCTGAGTGGTGGGATTAAAGAATGCACTACCACCCCTGGCTGATGCATCATTTTTTGATAGAGTTACTAAATTAGACATAAAAAAGAGGACATGAGGAAATTCTGACCCTTGGGGGAGCATATTAGAGCTAGTTGGACTTGATCTGCTGTAACCTAGAGGGAGTTATCCAGTGGATTTCTGTAAAGCATTGTGCTGTTTAAAATTTCCATCAATAACTTGGACAAAAATATTGAAGATTTGCATATTGAATATTTAGATCATAGAAAGCTATAAATAATTACATATTTGAAAATTGGTATATATAAGAAAAATTAGAATGAGATAATAGTTGAGAATAAGAGAAAGAAGCAAAGAGAAGAAGGTTTTTTGTTTAGTGTAGAACAAACTTCTGATAGGGTTTGACAGTTTAATATTTAATATTGCAGCAGTATAAGATAGTGAGTACCCTCATTTCCAGTAGATGGGTTTAAACTGAAATTAGATGACCAACTCAGACTGATTGTTAGTGTAACTCACTAGGTAGAAAAGTTTAGGAAACTGAGTTCTAAGATCTCTTCCAGCTATGAGATGGTACAATATTCTCTGTTTTGACAATAGGTATTTCTATCATTCTTCTCAAAAACTAAAATTCAGTAATTCCAAATGTCACACCACAGATACTTCATTCAAATCCAAACAAATGGTGATATTTACATTTTTGTGTGGAAGGGGTTATGTCCTCCTTGATCTTGTAACTATCAGACAAATTTCTACCACTGGGCTATATCCTCAGCCCCATATATACTCTGCATGGAAAGCTCCCCTGTGTGGTTACTTCCTTTTCTCAGTTTCCTCTGCTTCCAAATATCCATTAAAAGGGGTTCATTAAATTAGTAGTAGACCTTTTGTGGTAGAGTTCTACTTGTTTATGTCTCTGTACAAAACATTATCCCTGCCATCAGAGTAAACAATAAATAGACTTATTCTTTTATTTTGTATATGTGTATTTCAAAAATAAACATCATAATTATGTTTTTTAAAAAGTCAGTGTTTCCTTTGTAGAAGCAGTGTAGACTCCATTTCCACATCTAGCCAGTGGAACACTGTCTTGTAGAAGTATGGAGCACTGTTTTATAATTTAGGGTGTTTTCTGAAAGAAGTCTAGTATTCTGTATTAAGCTATTGTGGATTTATCATTTATCTATGAATGTACATGAATTTCTTACTTTCTTTCCTATTTGTGTATCTAGTCTAATGAATTTCTAAATATGATGTTGAAAATGTACCCAGAAAACTAGGTAAAGTAAAATATATTTTCTTCAGCACAAATGTTTGTCATTGTTGCTTATCTCTTTTAACAATTATAGGGCCCCTATTATGTGCTAGACAGTTTCATAGTCATTGTCTGTTCTTTTCCAGAAATATCTGTGAAGCAAGCAATACTCATAGATTTTAACTTCAATTTTCAACAGTATAAGCATGCATGCATGTATGTAAGAATTACCCTTAGATATTTGCTAATCATTTTTCAAGTTGCTGCTAATTGTCTTATGTTCTTACTATTTCTCAGCAGTGAGTTTCATTTCACAAGAAACAAAGTCTGTTGCCCTTTTTCAGGTACCTTTCCAAATGATGCCTTAGCAAAGTCTTCATAGAATGGATTATATTGTTCTTGGGTATTGCTGTGTTAAAAGTAGAAGGTGAGAGAAGTTTAATAAATTCCTATTATTGTCCTCCTTAATATGGTACCTTATTCATTCATAAGAAAGTTTAAGTTTTTCTTATTTCATTGGGTATCTTTTTTTTAGATTTTGTGCTTTAAAATGTTATGATTCTGAGTTGTAATAGATTTGAAACAGCATTACAACAGTTGCATGTCTGTGTGCAAGTGATTTTGTGAGTACCTAGTGTACTAGTCATTCTGGTGGGATAGGGAGCAAAACAGACCTAGTGCTCCCCCTGCTAGAACACTGCTGACGTAACTTGGAAAGTCCCTCATGTAACCAGCAATAATACAATGACAAGTTCATATATGTGTGTGTGCCAAAGATAACCTTTTTAGGGCACTTTAGGGAAAAGAAGATTCTAAAATGAAGGCATACATTCCAATCCCACTTCTGTTTTCTTTCTATGGCTTCCTTGTCACTGATTCCCCCTAGCTTCTTTTCTCTCACACACACATAAAATGAACTTGTTGTGCAAGACTGCTTTCAGCTTCTTCCCTAGTTAGTTAACTACTCAGCCTCACCAGGCATGCATGAGTACAGGCTTTGAAGACAGATACACGGATCTACTCCCTGCATCCCACGCCCAATTTGTATAATATGTAAATGAATATTTCAGATCTTGGGTAAGGAATTGATCATTTTTATTTTTAAATATTTATTTTATTTATGTGTGAGTATGTATCATGCTAGTTGCCTTTAATCCCAGCATTTGGGAGGCAGAAGCAGGCAATGTGTGTGAGTTTGAGGCTAGCCTGGTCTAGATAGCAAGTTCCAGACTACCCAGGGCTACATAATGAGACCTTGCCTCAAAAAATAAAATATAAGTCAATTAATAAGTTTAAATTAATAAAACTTTAAAATAAAAATGGGGCTTTTGAGGCTACACAGTGGTTAAGCATGCATACTGCTCTTGCAGAGGACCTGGGCACAATTCTAGGCACCTATGCCCAGTAGCTTACAACTGCTGTAACAGCAGCTCCAAGACACTTAATGTCCTTTGGTCTCCATGGACACTTGCATTAATGTGCACATACTCCTAAATGATTGGATTAAAACATTTACCACGATATTTGAGCTGATAAGAGAATTATATGAGGTCAGATATGCAACCTTGGTATTAGAAAAAGACGCCATTTTCCACTTGTACTTATGTAAAATAAGCAATTTACAATAATCATTATTTTAATAAAACATACTTATAAAATACAATTTAAAATTTGCCAATTGTTAATAAAAACTAAAATAATTTTCTACTTTTGCATATACCCTTTGACATTACCAGCATTAGAACTCTTTAGCTTTAGTGGATGCTTTCACTGTAAAGTTTTAAGAAACATTTCATAAAAGTACCTACTGAGGTGCATAGTACATAACAGGACTTCAGTAGATGGTAGTTCGTATTATCAGTATAGCTCTCAGAAGTGTTCATTGCTTATACCTTCCAATCCTGAGGTTATGTACACCTCTGATTTGCTGTCCTTAAAATTGTTTTCCTGGTTGTACCTCTTCATTAATTCATTTCCATGTTGAAGCAATCTTTGGTATGTGACTGTGGAAAAAAAGGAAAACTCCCTAAAAACCAAATAAATTGTGCATCCATTGATTTTCCACTGGCCACATCTTTATTTACCTCCTTAACGAGCTCCTACAAATTTAATCAGCATGATTTCTACTTTTAAAATGTGTTGCTACTTCCCACTGAGTTACTACTTTGTAGACATTTGTTCTTAGAGATTATGGTGTTTAAACTCCAAAGAACATTTCAGAAGCACAACAACCTAGGTGAGGTCCAACTGCTAGTGTATGGCATTTCTAGGCAGAGTTATCAAAGATTAAATAGGATGCACAGGTCAGTGCCAAACTTTCCCTTATCTGCTGCTCTCTTTCAGAAGACAAAATAATCTAATTCCATTTCTCCTCTGGTCAAGTAGTAACACATTTAGTCTGTTTTGTGTTAATAACATATTAATCCAAGTTTCCATATATTTCAGCTTTCCAATATATTTCCATATATTTCACCATATCCTCTCTTCTGCTTTGATTAGAGATATACAACACCAAACCCAGTTAAATTTTAAACAATGGTACTATTTTTAATTGTATATATTTTAAGGCAATGACAGGATTTCATATACCTTACATTTTACTAAAAGATCTTAAGCCCATTTGACATGGTGGCATATGCTTATCCCATAGTTTGAGAGACGGAAGCAGAAGGACCAGACGTTCAAGGCCAGCCTAAACTTCATAATCAGTGTGTAGCCTGGGCTGCATACTATTTATCTCAATCAAAATGCCAATGCCATCCTTCACAGAAGTAGAAAAGATAGACTTAACATTCATATAGAATTATAACAGCCAAAGTCACCCTAAACAAAAAGAATAGTGTGGGCAGTATCACCATTCTGGGTTTCAAATTATACTAAAAAGTGACAAAATCATCATGACTCTGAAACGACACAGACATATATATCAATGGAGAAATTATATTGTCTCCAATAAATGGTTCTAGGAAAACTATTTATCTACATGTAAAAGAAAGACTATTTGTGGAGTGCAAATTGGTCTTTTTGGGTTTTATTTTATAAATGGTAGGTGGAAAAGATGGCGGGGGGACTGCAGAGAATTGAGAAAGGTTAGTGGATATGATCAAGATGTTGAATGTAACTATAAAGAGACTAATAATTTTAAAATATTGATAGTCTCTACAGAGCACAATCCTGCCTTCCTATATTTGCAATAAAACATAAATTTATAATAATTTTTAATAACTTGATACAAATCCTGGAGGTGAACATGAACATTAGCACACGGAGCTTATAGAATTGCCTGAACAACAATTTCAAATGAACCATTGTGAAATGACAATGAAAATATATAAAAAGAAAGTTATAACATGGTATACTTTTAAAATAAATATTTACTAAAAATAAAGGGGAAGGAAGGAAGGAAGGAAGAAAGAAAGAAAATAGAACCATCTCTCTCACCATACATAACAGTTCATTTCAAATGGTTAAAGACCAAAACTTTTGACACAAAATCTGTCTAAAAGAAATTCATGAACAAAGATGGAGTAGAGACTGAAGGAATGGCTGAACAGTGAGCGGCCCAATTTGAGACCCATCACAAGGACAGGCAACAATCCCTAGCATTATTACTGGTGGTATAGTGTGCTTGCAGACGAAAGTGAAGCATGGTTGTCCTCTGAGAGGCTCTACCCAGCAGCTCACTGAGACAGATGCAGAGACCCACAGCCTAACATTGGACTGTGGTTGGGGACCCATATGGAACAGTTAGGGGAAGGATTGAAGGTCCTGGAGGGTGGCTACCCCACAGGAACACCAACAATGTCAACTAACCAGGACTCCTGGGAGCTCCCAGAGGCTGAGCCACCAACCAAAGAACATAACATGGGCTGGTCTGAGGCCACCTGTGCATAGGTAGCAGACAGGTAGCTCAGCCTTCATGCAGGTCCCCCAACAACTGGAGCGAGAGCTGTCCCTAAAGCTATTGCCTGTCTGTGGAACCCCTTCCCCTAAATGGGCTGCCTTGTCTGGCTTCAGTGGGAAAGAATGCACCTAATCGTGCAATGACTGGATCCACTAGGGTGGTGGATACTGGGGAGGGGGAAACCCTCCCAGAGGAAAAGAGGAGAAGGGATGGGAAGAATTCTGTGAGAGGAAGTTGGGAGGGGGCAGTATTGGAATGTAAATAAATACTAATACTAATACTACTAATAATAAAGATCTGAAAATATTAAGAGAAAAAAGCAAGGAAAACATTTCCAATTATAGGCAAGGACTTCAGTTACTCTAGAAATAATGCCAGCAGTTAACATATGGGACTTCAGGAAATTAAACCGCAAGTACAACAGTTAATTGGGTGAAGAGATCCCCTACAGAATGAAATAAGCCTTTGCCAGCTCTAAGCCTATCAAGGTACCAATATCCAGAGTGTACAGATAATGAAAAGACAAAGCTGAGAAATGAAATGTTCCAGTCAACAAGTGGGGTAATGAAATAAGCCAATAGTTCTCAAATGATGAAATACAAATAAGCCAGTACACTGATTAAAAAAATGTTCAGCCTCATCAGCTGTTAGAGAAATGCAAGTGCAAATTACACTGAGTCCAGTTCATGCTGCTCATATACTTACAAATTTGAGTTTCTCTGATGGTTGAGGATTTTTTTTTAAATGAGGACACAAAGTTGGGGATATGTAATGTGGGTGGATCTGGAAGGAGTTATAAGAGGTGGTGAATATGATCAAAATATAACACATGAAATTGCCAAAGAATTAGCATTTTGAGATTATAATTTAATCATAACATTTTCTCCCTTTAATAGTCTTTTTAAAAACTACATCGGCGGGCTAGAGAGATGGGTCAAAAAACCTAGAATACAGAGCCCATTTTAATGTATATATTATGGGCTGCAGTATAGTATGCTCTCAATAAATGCCTATTAGACTGAGGGGGAAAAAACTACATTGAGACCCTATCTCAACCTAGTCAAAATGACAACTATCTTGGTCAGTGTTCTATTGCTGTGAAGAGAAGCCATGACTATGACAAGTCTTATAAAAGAAAGCATTTAATTGGAGCTTAGTGACAATTTCAGAGGTTTCATCCACTGTGATGTCAGGGAGCATGAAGGCATGCAGGCAGAAATGTACCTGAGGGTTTTACATCTGGATCCTTAGGCAGCAGGAGGATAGAGACACTGAGACTGGCTTGGGCTTTTGAAACCCCAAAGCCAACGTGCAGTGACACACTTTCCCAACAAGGTCATGCCTCCTAATCCCTTTCAAGTAGTGCCATTTCCAGATGACTAGGCATTCATGTTTATTCAAACCTCCACAACCACTATTAAGGAAACAAATGTTAATAGAATTTTGACAAAAGAGAACCTTTATACAGTATTGGTAGGAATATAAACTAGTCCAACTCCTATGTAAAGCAGTACAGTAGTCTTAAAAAAAATTAGACCTACCATATAACATAAATATAACATAAATATACCATGCTGTCATAGTCAGGGTTTCTATTCCTGCACAAACATCATGACCAAGAAGCAAGTTGGGGAGGAAAGGGTTTATTTGGCTTACATTTCCATACTGCTTTTGATCACCAAAGGATGCAGGACTGGAACTCAAGCAGGTCAGAAAGCAGGAGCTTATGCAGAAGCCATGGAGGGATGTTCTTTGCTGGCTTGCTTCCCCTGGCTTGCTCAGCCTGCTCTCTTATAGAACCCAAGACTACCAGCCCAGAGATGGTTCCACCCACAAGGGACCCTTCCCCCTTAATCACTAATTGAGAAAATGCCCCACAGCTGGGTCTCATGGGGGCATTTCCCCAACTGAAGCTCCTTTCTCTGTGATAACTCCAGCTGTGTCAAGTTGACACAAAATTAGCCAGGACACATGCCCTAGCTTTTACCCAAAGGACTCAAGTCAACAAATCAGAGAGAGTCTTACATATTAATTGTTTAAATGAAATCCTATTCATCGTAGCTGAGCTATGGAAACAACCTAGGTATTCATTAACAGAAGAATAAATAAAGAAAACCTATATATAGGCATATATGTATACTTATATGTATGTATATATATATATATGTGTGTGTGTGTGTGTGTGTGTGTGTGTGTGAGAGAGAGAGAGAGAGAGAGAGAGAGAGCCTTAAAAAACAATCCCTATCAAAATTCTAACACCATTCTTCACAGAAAAACTGTATACACAAAGTATATTCACATTGTAAATAAATAATGAAATTTTGTAAGGAAAATCGATGCAAATAGAGATAACCATATTGTGCAAAATAAGCTAGTGTCAGAAGTACAAATATCGTGTTTTCTCTGATTTATGGTTCCTAGATTTTATGTAGACATAAAATCATAATGTATAAGTAGAAGAAACGATGTCTAGGGGGATAAAGAACTAATGGGAGCAGAGACATGGAATGGTGCGATTATAGAGGAAATATGTTCAACAAGCTATATATACTTATATAAAATGGTCCTTATGTTAAAAAAGTACCATGTATAATAAATAAAATAATAAAACCATGAAATTTTTAAATAAAAAAGGATAAAAAATATCCTAGACTCCTGTGCAAGCATGAAATATATTTCAAGGTTCTCCTTATTTTTTCTGTAATGTCTGTAATTTATGAACTTCTATATAATGTTGTTGTTTCGTTAGTGTTAACTGGCTTTACACTGTCTCATAGCTATAAGTACATTAAAAAGGGAGCAAATAAGTATTAGCAAAAATATACATGAATGGAAATTTAAGATGGTAAATGATTATAAGGTTGAATTAGCACCAAAATGACTTAATTCCTAATATCAGGAGTAAACTAATTCATCCTTTCTGCTAAAAGAAGATGGATTCCTATTGAAAATGAAAGGCAATTTGAACGGTCTGCAAAGATATCATTATTCTGCCTTGGAAATATGAGACCCTGCATCTCTCCTGCAACCCCCAAAAGAAAGAAAAATAAATCACTATTCTGAGATAACTTGCCTTTCTGTGAAGTGACAGTTCTTTAAGAAATGCATTTACCTACTTCCTACAAAGGTAACAACCAAGTGAGTTAATATCCTTTCAGCATTGTCAAAACCATTTCTATACCCTATGTTAGTTTGTGAAGGCAGTCAAATCTGGTAACAAAATACTGATTTGAAAAGAAAATTTCGAGAAGAATTAAACATAAGGTTCTTTCCGAAGCAGCTGGATAGATTAAATCTAAATAAATGTATTTTTAACATATACAAGAAACATTTGTGACTGCTTAATAGTAGGGACTATAATAGATTTTGTAGTGTGACAGGAGCTGAAACTTGATAAATGTACATTGATGAAAACCCATAACTGGTCAATAATTAACCATTTGGAGTTCAGAACATGGGACAGAAAAGGCACTGTTGATTTATTATATTTTTGTTCCTTCTACAAAAGCCCATTGGGTATATTTACAAACATGTAGACACCAAACATACCTAGGATCACACCTGGGCTATACAACTTCTCCAAACTCATTAACTGAAAAGATATAGATTAATTGGAGGGAGTTCAGAGAAGAGTAACAGAAATGATTAAGGGGCAAGAGGGATTGATTTATGAGCAAAGATGAAAAGAATTTTGTCTATACAATTTAGCTAAGTGATGACTAAGGGAGAAGGGGGTGGGGACCCAACTGTCTGAAGGATGTAAACACCAACGAGCAGAGAATAATTTACTATGCAACATGAGAATATAAATAGGGCTAATAAGCTGTAATTACCCAAAGGAATAACAGAATAAGTATTTTAGAGAAGCTTAGAACCATGAGACTGCCAACTTATTTCACAAGGAGATACCAACAGACATTTCTAGTCTTATCCAAATTAACAAGTATTGCGTGTGAGATAATCATTTAGTGTCACTAAGTTTCCTCTTCCTCAGCCTTGTCAATGAACCTGCCTTTTCTATCACTATGATACAGTTCAAGACTAGCTTACCAGAGAGTTCTACAGAATTTGCTTAGCACTGGTGGATCTTTGAACATTTTATTCCAGTAGTAGCCATGTAAGAGTTTCTCCTTTTGGATGTACTGTGAACTTAGCTGTAAAGCACCAGAACAAGGGCTCAAACCTGGAGGAGGGGAAATCTTGGATTCAATTTCGGGTTGTAAACAAGCCAGAATTCAGAGTGTTTATGTTTGGGTCTCCAGTATAATTTTTCAAAATGTAGCTCATGTTGAGAAAAGTTCAATTTTAGCATTATTGGAAAAAAGAGGACACTAAAAATAAATCTTTGTAAGCTTCATGATTTGTGTAAACTTTGGAATGTGGTTCCTCAAAAAAAAAAAAAAAAAAAAAAAAAAAGTTGGTCTGTGGGTTACTGCCGGCTAAGTTGTTTGACTAATTCCTATTGTGCTATCACAACTTTCCAAAAGCGTTGCATTTAACTGCTCCAGATAAGATTGTGCATGTCACTGCAGTGACAGCAGCTTCTTTTGTATGCATACTTTGCTTCTTTTCTTTTGTGTTGAGAAACTTCATAGCATGATTCAATTCTGGAAATCATTTTGGGGGTTGAATTAAGGTTTTCCCTTTGTCATTGTGTTGACATGTCCCTCTGGTTTTGCCTTACATTTTATACTTCCTTGTCATCATTTTTGGGGGTAAACAATATCTTAATGAAACGCTTCATTTGTCCTATTAAAGTGTGTTTTAATTTTTACACAGAGGAGTTTGAACTCTGAGACTCACACACACTAGGCAATTATTGTAGTACTGAGTTATTACTTTGGTCCAAATTTGTTTGTTTGTTTTAGAGAAGTTTTAGATTTCCAGAAAAGCAGTGGAAAAGACACCCTGACCCTGTTGTCTTTTATTTCTATAGTACACATGCCGCACCAAATTAACATTAACAGAATTATCAGGTGATACATTCTTATAAACTAAAATTCATTTTCTTTAAAATATTTATTTATTATTATGCACAAGTACACTGTAGCTGTCTTCAGGTATGCCGGAAAAGGGTATCAGATCTCATTAGGAGTGGCTGTGAGCCACCATGTGGTTGCTGGGATTTGAACTCAGGACCTTTGAAAGAGCAGTCGGTGCTCTTACCCACTGAGCCATCTCTCCAGCCCATGATTGAGTCCCATTGCCTTAGATTTGATCTATTATCTAATATCTGCTTTATTTTCCAGTGTTCCATCTAGAACACCATAGTATATTTGATAGTCATCATGTCTCCTTAATTTCTTCTTGAATGTAGTAATTATTCAGACTTCCCTTGTTTTAAAAAACATTTAACAGTTTTGTAGAATGACAATCAATTCGATTAATCTGATATTTATTGCATGATCAAGTTTTGGAAGGAATTAAGACCATAAAGCTAAAATATATAGTATCAAAAGTACATGGTGTATATTCAGAATTAACCTTGGTCACAAGGTAATATTTTTTTTAAGATTTCTCAACTCTAAGATTATTTTATCCCTTTTAAAACTGTATTCTTTGTAGGGGAGTTGTGATGTCCAGCCCCCACTTAAGAAATAAAGATTTGTGCTCCATCTCCTTGAGAGTGGAAATATTTACATAAATTATATAGAATTATGCAAGGTTGACTTTTCTGATCATATATATATGTATGTATGTATAAATTTGTGTGTATATACTTACATATAATATTAACATATATTTAGTTTATACTTAGTATTATATTGCAATACTACTTTGTTCAACTCAAGCTTTGGACACTAAAAAGTTTTTTACTTGGCTTCTATGCTACCTTGTACTCTCCTTCCTGTGAATTTTATTGTATATGTCCTAATTTTATGGCATTTCAACTTACTCCAAAACAAGCATATATATAATTTCCTTTTCAGGTCATTTCAATAATCATCTCAGTCCTCTAAGCTTTCCTAGTTCCTGTCATTGGATACTGGTATAAGAAAAGAAGTCGTTGGTGTTAGATATAATTACTTCTGACTGATAGAAGAAAATATACATGTGTAATAACTTATATACATATGATCATACTTACAAATATTTCTATATGTAGACTTCTGTGTTGATAACTTTCATTATTTTTATGACAAGGCAATAGACAAAAATAACTTCAGGAAGGTTTTGACTCAATGTTTCAGAGGTATCAGTCTCTCATGGTGTGAATTAGGATGGCAGCACGGCAGATCAGTTCATACCATGACAGGCCAAGAAGCAGAGAAAGGGGAATTCTATTCTCCAACTACCTATCCTCTTTTCTTCCATTTATTTGTTCGTTCCTCAAGCCCATAAGATGATCCTGGCAGCAGTAAGGGTGGGTCCTTCAGTTAATCCTCTCTGACCTCATAGACACACAAAGAAATCATTAGTCTCCTAAGTGACTTTAAATCCAGACAAGTTGACAATGAACTTAACCATCACATCATCTAAAGCACTATGAAATAAAAATTTAGTCCATACCAAATATCTGCGATGCTATTCTATTAGCATATGAATCATTTTACCCTTTTATTTGCTTGTAATCTCCTGTTGCCATCCACTGTCTGTCGACTTGCCCATCTTATTCCAGTGTGTGTGTGTGTGTGTGTGTGTGTGTGTGTGTGTGTGTGTGTGTGCATAGTAGTTTAAAATTAACACAAACCTCTATGGGAATGTTACTATATTAGTATGCATGGTTATCTAGAGTTTCTTTACCATTATGAATAAAACTCTTCCCAAAGTTCCCAAATTAAACTTTGTTGCTTAAACCCTTTTAAAACAATTTCTCAGAATGAGTTACATATGGCCATTTTCATAAAAGTATATAATGTACATTGAACATATTTTTCTCATACCTCCCTGTGGCTCCTTTATTCCCCTAATTAGTTTGACTTCTACTTTCATGTTATATGTGTGTATATAGAAACATAATAAATAAGTTATATATTTAATAATATATATGATTTTATATATGTATATAAATTCTATGGCCTATAAATTAGAGAAAATGTGCAACATTTTTCTGAAGCTGGTTTAAATTCCTTAAGCACTGTTTTCACCATGTATTTCAGTGAGGTTGTTTCAAACATACATAATAAGATTCTCTTATCAAATTCTGTATCCCACCCTCAGATCAATCCCATGATGACTTTTTAAATCATTTTTTTCATTCTGTAAGGTTCACTCTGCTATAATGTTCTGTGTAGTTTGAAAAATGCCATGTATCTAGTATCTGGCAAGTGCTATTTAAAATCTCTTTATCATCTGCATAGGCCATCCCTTTCTAAAATGTCATGTAAATAGAATGATAAAGTATATAGAGTTTTTAAACATTTTAATTAATTGTGGGTTTTGTGTGTGTGTGTGTGTGTGTGTGTGTGTGTCTGTGTGTCTGTGTCTTTGTGTCTGTGTGTGTGCATGCATGAGTCACATTCCAAGGGGTTTGTGCTGGCTGGTTTTGTGTGTCAACTTGACACAGCTGGAGTTATCACAGAAAGGAACTTCAGTTGGGGAAATGCCCCCATGAGATCCAGCTGTAAGGCATTTTCTCAATTAGTGATCAAGGGGGAGAGGCCCCTTGTGGGTGGTACCATCTCTGGGCTGGTAGTCTTGGGTTCTATAAGAAAGCAAGCTGATCTGGGCGTGGTGGCACACACCTTTAATCCCAGCACTTGGGAGACAGAGGCAGACAGATTTCTGAGTTCGAAGCCAGCCAGGTCTACAGAGTGAGTTCCAGGACAGCCAGGGCTACACAGAGAAACTCTGTCTCAGAAAAAAAAAAGAAAGGAAGAAGAGAAGAGAAGAGAAGAGAAGAGAAGAGAAGAGAAGAGAAGAGAAGAGAAGAGAAGAGAAGAGAAAAGCTGAGCAAGCCAGTAAGGAACATCCCTCCATGGCCTATGCATCAGCTCCTGCTTCCTGACCTGCTTGAGTTCCAGTCCAGACTTCTTTTGGTGATGAGCAGTATGGAAGTGTAAGCCGAATAAACCCTTTCCTCCCCAACTTGCTTCTTGGTCACGATGTTTGTGCAGGAATAGAAACCCTGACTAAGACAACTTGGTACCAGCAGAGTGGGGTATTCCTGTGACTTCGTGACCATGTTTTGGGGAGGACTGTGGAAAGACTTTTGGAACTTTGCACTAGAAGTTCCATTTGATGTTAAGAGCTCTGTCGGGGGTGGGAGGGCTGGAGTAAGAACACTGACTGCTCTTCCGGAGGTCCTGAGTTCAATTCCCAGCAACCACTTGGTGGCTCACATCTGTAAAGGGAATCTGATGCTCTCTTCTGGTGTGTCTGAAGAGAATGACAGTGTACTCACATACATAAAATAAATAAGTAAATAAATCTTTTTAAAAAGAGCTCTGTAGGATGTTGTGTAGGAGCTTGGAAGATAATGTTGAGAACAGTGCAGAAGATGGAGACCTGGCTTGTAAAATTTCAGAGGGAAGATTAAAGACTCTTATCAGGGCTATTGCTATTTTGATTGTGAAGATTCTGTGGTTTTGGTTAGCTGAAGCTGAAGAATCAGCTGTGATTAACAAGATACCAGAACTACTAAAGCAAAAACTTTGCATTACTGGGACTATTGATGCTGGTTAGCTGGAGCTAAGAAATTAGTGGTGATTAAGAAGAGACCAGCATCACTGAGGTGACATCTTCTGGGAAATGTTTTCTGAGACCACAAAGAGGCTGTGTTCCAGAGATTAGCCAAGGTTGTACCTCCTGCTGCAGTGGGACTTGGTAATGTATAAGAGTCACCCATGTGGTACTGGTTTTGAAGGCATAGAGGGGTCATGAAGAGCAGCTGAGGCTTGGCACTGTGAGAGGCCATGGAAGGCCATTGGTGAAGGTGCAGCCTCAGTTGCAATTGATGGCCCAGGTCAAAGGGGCCATGTCATGTAAAGGAGTTGAGGCTTGGCACCATGAAGAGAGCTTGTAAGAGGTTAGTGTTGAAGCCTAGTTACATTGGAAGACAGCAGTGTTTTGGAGATGCCAGTACTATGAGATGGCCACCAAGAACAGCAGCAGCAGTGGAGTACAGGCAGCTGGAGCCTAGAAGACAAGCTGTGTGCTACAAAGTGTAGAGCTGAAGAAGTGATCCAAACCCTTGGAGGAGCCTAGAAGATCCTGACTAGATCCCAGACATTGGACAGTTGGAGTTTGATTTTGTTTTTGATTGTGACTGTACCCTAATATTTTTCCTTCTTGAAGTAAGAAGGTATTTTAGTGGAGCCCACAGTTAAAAGACTTTGAATTTTTAAAGATATTGGATATATTAAAGGAATTGAAATTTTAATATGTAAGAATTTGCAATGACTGTGGGACTCTTAAAGTTATTTAGATCTTGGGGATGAATAAGAAAGTAAGGGTTGAGGCTTAATAGTGATGTGTTTCTGTGTCAAGTTGACAAGGAGTCAGTTGTACTGGCTGGTTTTATGTCAACTTGACCTCAACAGCAATGTGGAAGTATAAACTAAATAAATAAACCCTTTTCTCCCCAACTTGCTTCTCGGTCATGATGTTTTGTCCAGAAATAGAAACCCTGACTTAGACAGCATTCATATGGTAGTCAGAGGACGGTTTGCAGAAATCCATTTTCTTTCCACCACATGAAGCCTAGGGCTGGAGCTATGGTCGTGAGACTTAGTGTCAGGGACCTTTGCCTGCCCAGCTATCTCTCTGATCCCAAAAGTCTATGGAGTTTTCAAGTGGCTTACTTACTTACCAATAAGGTTTTCAAGTTAATCCAGGTTTTGTGTGACCTCATGACATACTCCCTTTTTAAAAATAGCATTCTATTATATGGATATATAGTATATTATATTCATATATTCATCCATTTAAATTACATCTTGGTTGCTTTTAATTTGAATAAGTATAGGTAAATCTGACCTAGGCATTTTATTCATATGTTTATGTGAATATAAATATTGAAGTTGTCGGATAAATGCCATTGGTAGATTTGTACATTTAGTACATTCTTCCAAAATAGTTCTGTTAATAAGCTTTATCATTGCTGTTACCAAAATACCTTCCAGGCACAACTTTAGAGGGGAAGGATTAATTTTGGCTCTTGGTTTCAGAGATACCAGTCTATCATAGCAATGAAGGTATAGCAGAACATTAATGTCAATTTATGCCAGGAGGCAGAAAAGGGGTGGGGAGGCAGAATACTCGGCTGGTTTTCTCCTTTTTCCCATTTTACTTTCATCTAAACCTTCAATCCGTGGGATAATGCCACCCACATTCACAATGGGTCTTTTTTATACATCATTTACTTCTTCCTTGCAATACACCAGCATACTGAGGTATATCTTATCAATCTAATGAATTCTTCATGCAGTCAGGTTGACAATGAAGATTTACAACCACAAACGATTTATCATCATTTCATTCTCACTAGCAGTGAGTGAGGGTACCTCCTGCTGTGTACCCTTGCCAACAATTGAAATTGTTTTAAAAGTTTTACCCTTTTTAATGGTACCTTATTGTCTTTATATTACACTAATGACAAGTTAAATTTATTTTTTATTTTTTATTAGATATTTTCTTCATTTACATTTCAAATGCTATCCCAAAAGTCCCCTGTACCCTCCCCCCCGCCCTGCTCCCCAACCCACCCACTCCTGCTTCCTGGCCCTGGCATTCCCCTGTACTGGGGCATATGATCTTCACAAGACTAAGGGCTTCTGCTCCCATTGATGGCCGACTACATATGCAACTAGAGACACAGCTCTGGGGGGTACTGGTTAGTTCATACTGCTGATCCTCCTATAGGGTTGCAGACCCTTTTTAGCTCTTTGGGTACTTTCTCTAGCTCCTTCATTAGGGCCTTGTGTTCCATCCAATAGATGACTGTGAGCATCCACTTCTGTATTTGCCAGGCACTGGCATAGCCTCACAAGGGATAAGCTAAACTTCTTTTGAATAATAGAAAAGTAAAAGTTTCTCTCTTTCCTTCCAGCCCCACCCGTGTGTGTGTGTGTGTGTGTGTGTGTGTGTGTGTGTGTGTGTGTGTGTGTGTAGTACAAACACACATGTAGTCCAAAGATCAACATTAGGTGTCTCCCAAAATTGGTCCTAGCTTTATTATTTTTTGAGACAGGGTCTCTCACTAAATCCTAGATCTCAATTCAGTAGCAAAGTCAGGAATCTGCCAGACTGTGTCCCCTCTAAATCCCCAGTGCTAGGATTATTGACACACCACATCGGCATTAATTTGGATGCTCATTATCACAGCTCAGGTCCTCATGGTTGAAAGTTGAGTGCTCTACTAATGGAGCGCTCTCTCTAGTTTCTCCAAATCCAAAGTTTTAAGCAATACTTCTAGTTTCACCATTTCTTCCTTTATCGAAATTGAAGGACCAACTGTTGATAAAGTGTTAGAATTCATTTATATAGGAAAGGGGTTGCTTAACATTCAGGCTGCTACATTTTATAACTGGGTAGGTTTTGTGCTTCTGTTTTAATTAGCTACAAGTTAGGCAAAAGAAACATTTACTAAGGTGAACATTAAGTCACTGGAGGCAGAAAATCAATCCTATGTGGTGATTATGAAGAAAGTGGAAGGAGTTTTATTAGTAAGCAAGATGCCTATAAGATCATTGTTTTTCTCTTATGCCCATCACACCCTATACACACATTCACATCTCCCATTCTCCATCCTTACCACATGAATGTGGGAACAGTGGTGAAGAAGACTAAAATGAACTCAGGATATATACCAGCATGATTTCTTCAGTAACTTTAATTCCCTTTAAAGATTATTAATTAATGCCTGACTCTTACACACACACACACACACACAGAGAGACACACACACACTTGTACTAGGGATAAAACTAGGGCCTCTCATGCATGCTAGAAACAGTATACCACTGATCTCTACCCACAGCTCAGAACCAAATTTTGTTTAAGGTTTTTCAGTGCTAAGGATTTAACCCAAGATCTTGTGCATATCAGGCAAACATTCTATCACTGAACTACATCTTAAATTCTATTACATTTAACACTGACTTAGCTTGTATTTTGTGAAATATATTTAGAGCATCATCTATGATTTGGGTAGCTCTTCCAAGCTGCAAACTTGCATTTCCCTCTTCAATTTATATTATATCTTTATAGTTTCATGTAAAGTTAAAAACTGGTTAACACTATTTCCTTCTGTTGTCTTGTTGCTCTAGCTAACACTATTCTGAGTAGGGATGGTGAAAATGAACATCCTTGTGTTGTTCCTAATCTTAGTGGGAGTGCTTCAAGTTTTTCATTTAACCAATAGCGACTATTAGTTTATCATATATAGCCTTTAATATGGTAAGATACCCCATTCCTAGTTTTCCAGGGTTTATTTTTATCATGGAGAGGTGTTGCATTTTGTCAAAGGTCTTGTTTTCATCAATTGAAATAATCATGTGATTTCTGTATATGAGTCTATTTATGTAATGAATTACATTTATTGATATCTATCTATATCTATATCTATCTATCTATCTATCTATCTATCTATCTATCTATCTACACAATTCAAGACCCCAGGAAGATACTATACAAATGACTAGATTTGCTAAAGAAATTTGAAAACTTGTTTAAAGCTATTTAAAATTCTTGCTTCTTTTTGGCAGTGCTAGGTGGAACTTGGCTCATCATAGAGCTGGAGTAATCAAAGAGTGAGGAAATGATAATTTAGATCCTTAGGCAAACTTACAAGCTTTGAAGCAACAGTATTTCTAATTGCATGCCTAATAGCTGATTGATGTGATTCTGACAATTACCTCAAAATACTAGTCTTAGTTGTTGATTGTTTACCAGTCATCTTCCACTCCTCCACATAGAACTCTGATTCACAGACTGACAGTGATCTGCAAGGGTTCAGGTTGTATCTTGCTACAGTGTAGATTTTACTTGGGATTAAATGAAAGTATTTCATATTTACTTGAATGTATATTATATGGCATATATTCACACACATACTTCTTCTAAAGTAGAAAACATCCTAAGACTTAGGACTGATCTTCCTTCTTCTGCCATGGGAGAAGCAGGGGTAAGGGAAAAATTGGGAAGTGTGGAGAAACTTAAAAGGCACTGCTGTGAATTATGGCCACTTTTATAGAGTTCCCTTCTCTCTCAGACCAGAAATCTCTGGTTACTTCTTAAAAGTCAGTTCACAAGTCATCCTCCCCAACTTCCCTACATTTTAAGGAAAAGTTCTCTCTCCTGTGGCTCCACTGACTTCCTTCAGTGACCTTACTATATAGCCTTGGTCCCGTTGGAGTATTCAGTCTTACCTCCTCACTAAATTGTAAGCCTTAAAGAACATCTACAATTCATTAGATGTTTGCATTGTTGTGCACAGTATTTGATTAAGACAAGTACTCAGTGATTGTTGAGAAATGGATGGATGGACAAGTGGATAAGCGATAAGACAAACAGGAAAAGTATATCCATTAATCAATATCCGCATACTTCAACAAAAGTCTAAACTTTCTTCCTAATATTCTATTTCAGGCATCTGCATATAGGAATAGATGTTCACTATATTGTTTTCAACTTATATATCAGCTATAGATATCATAATTTTAATATGGAAAAATTCAATTAAAATTTTCAGGAAGAAAAATCATATAATCATATAAGTACATGCAAATAAAGTATTTAATGAAATCAAACAAATTGTAATATACAGCTATATTCTCATTCTTATAAAGGACAATTTATGGCTAGTGTTATCTTGAGATGAAAATTTGAAGACTTTTTTCTAAAGTCAGAAATAAGGCAATGATGTCTGCTGTCATCACTTCTAGTTAATGTGCTAGAAATTCTAGCCAAATATACAGAAAAAAAGGCAACTAATTTTGATGCTATTTATTACAGTGTTTGAAAATGATACTATCTTTATATGCAGACAGCATGATCATCTTTGTAAGTCATAATAACAGTACAAAGCAATTATAAGAACTAGTAAGTCAGTATAACTAGTTCACAGAATATGTCAATATTAAAACCAATCATATTCCATATTTAGCATGCCACACACTCTGCCCCTAAGATTCATCCATGCCCCAATTTCTTACTGTTTCATTATCCTCAGATCTGCACTTTGTACAATGTAAGATCTTTTGACATGATAATCCAATTATTTAAAATTTGTTCCTTGAGAATAATTCTAATTCAAGAATTAAATAAACTGGTTAAACTCAAAATAGCAGATCATATTCCGATGTATACTAATAATAATCATAAATTTTCAAACACTATAATAATAGCATCAAAATTTTGCAATATTAAAATCTCAGTTTTGGTTTGCAACCTCACAGGAAAAACAACAATATCAACCAACCAGAGCCCTCAAAGTTCCCAAGGACTAACCACCAAACAAAGAGTACACAGGGGGTACCCATGGCTCCAGCTGAGTATGTAGCAGAAGATTGCCTTAACTGGAATCAATGGGAAGGGAGCCCCTTGGTCCTGTGGAGGCTTAATGACCCAGAATAGGGAAACGCTAGGCCACTGAGGCAGGAGTAGGTTGGCAGGTGTGGAGCACCCTCATGAAAGAAGAGGGAGGGAGGAGAGGATACAGGGCTTGTGGAGGGGAAACTGGGAAGGGATATAATATTTGAAATGGAAAAAATAAAATAACCAATAAAAACTGAAAACAAAAAAAAAAAACAAAAAAATCTCAGTTTTCATAAACTTGATTTTATAAATGTAGTGCAATCTTGGATTCTGGAAAAAGACAAGAAGATGATTTTAAAACTTCTGTTGACAAATGATCCAGAATGTCTAAAGCATAAAGAAAAAGTTGAAGGTCTTCTGCTGACTGATTTCACAGTGTATTAAAAAGTTATAGTAATCAAGACAGTGTGTTAACAAAAATCCCAACACAAAGAAGAAAATGGACACGAAATTCTACCCCTAAGAAATTATTTGCAATTAGTAGATGTTGGAAGACAGGAAATCAGTGTTCTTCAATCAGCCATGCTTCAGGACAACCCCATGTCCTGGAGTAGGGAGCCAAGTAAAATCTCAGTTATTTTAGTGCTTTTTAATGGCTTTTTCCTTCTTTTTGAAAAGAGGGAATTATCATACAGTTGGGTAGGCAGGGAAGAGGGGAGGTTCTGGGAGGAATTGGAGGACAGAGAAGAGCATGATAAAACTATACTGCATGAAATTCTCAAAGAAAAAAGAAATTGAAATATATGGCATAGATTAGAATAAAGTATTTGCATAGCACTTACCTGGCTTATATCAAGACTACTGGATAAATTATTAAGACCTGGATAATAAGGAGATATCTCACTATTTGAAAATAAACAAAAGGTTTGAACAGAAATTTCACCAAAGAAATGTATGAAAAGATGTTCAGCACATTAGTCATTGGGGAAATGCAAACTAAAACAGCATTGAGGGCTGAAGAGGTAACTCCATTTGTAACGTGCTTACCATCTAACTGTGAAGACCTGAGTTCAGCTCCTCTGCACCTGAGCCAGGAGCATATGCTAGATCTGTTGCTAGAGTTTTGAGGAATCTCAATCCTGATTTCCACAAGAGATGAACCAGTTTGCACTCCCACCAGCAGTAAAGAGGTGTTCCTCTTTCGCCACATCCCCACCAGCAGTTGTTATCAGTTGCTTTGGTTTTTATCTTTAGCCATTCTGACTGGGCTAAGATGAATTTTCAAAGTAGTTTTAATTTGCCACAATGACTAAGGATGTGGAACATGTTAAAAAATATTTCTCAGTTATTGTATTTCTAATTTTCAGAACTATTTCCATGCCACAAGTTTTGATTATGTTTGTTTGTTTTCTTTATGCTTGTGTGTTTTTATTTTTTAGTTCTTCCCATATTCTAGACAGTAACCCTCTGCCAGATGTATACCTGGTAAAGATATTTTTCCCATTCTGTGGGCTCTCTATTCATTCAAATGGTGATATCCTCTGCTATACATAAGCTTTTCAGTTTCATGAGGTCCCATATTTGAATTGTTAAATTCAGGATATCAGGTATTTTGTTGAGGTCTTTGATCCATTTGTAGTTAAGCTTTGTGCAAGTGAGAGATAAAAATCTAGTTTCATTCTTCTCCGTGGAGCTATCCAGTTCAACCAGCAGTGCAGAGTTAAGATTCTTTCCTTTTCAGTGTGTATTTTGGCCACCTTGCCAAAAATCAGGTGGCTATAAAAGAACATAGACTTATATTGGGGTCCTCAGTTTTGTTTCCTTGATCAATGTGTTTGTTTTACTATCAGTACCATGCTGGTTTGATGGCTCTATAATATAACATGAAATCAGGGATGGTGCCATCTCCAGCAATGCTTTTATTGTTAAAGGCTGCATTGGCTATCTTGATCTTTACTGTTTCCATATGAATTTTGAGAGTGCTTTTTTCAATTTATGTGAACATTGCACTGGAATTTTGATGGGTACTACATTGAATATGTAGATTGCTTTTGTTACAGTGGACATTTTCATGATATTAATACTAACAATCCATGATCATGGGTTTGTTATATTTTTTGATCTTATGTTATGTTTTTCAAATCTTTAAGTGTCTTAAAGTTTTCATTGTTTATATTTATTCCCAGATATTTTTGAAGCTATTGTGAATGGAATTGTTACCCCAATTTCTTTCTTAGTATGTTCATTATTGGTATATAGGATGGCTATTTCAGCTGTCTCACTCCTGAGCACATTCCCAAAGGACTCTATCCTACTACAGAGATATTTAATCTTAATTCCATGGTCATTGCTACTCCATTCACAATACTCAGGAAATGAAAATAGCATAGTTGTCCATCAACTGAAAAAAGGACAGTGAAAATATGATACATATACATAATGGTTGGAATTTTTGTCAACTTAACAGAAACCAGGATCATTTGGGGAGACTGAACATCAATTAAGATAGTACCTCTATCAGACTGATTTGTGGGAATGGCTGTGGAGCATTTTCTTGATTAATGATTGATGTGAGTGTAGGACCTGACACACTGTGGACAATGACAGCTCTGGAGGGGCTATCACATGGAGGGACCCATGACTCCAGCCCCATATGTAGCAGAGGATAGCCTAGTCAGTCATCAATGGGAGGAGAGGCCCTTGATTCTGTAAAGGCTCGATGCCCCAGTGTAGGGGACTGCCAGGACAGAGAAGCAGGAGTGAGTAGGTTGGTGAGCAGGGGAAAAATAGGGGTTTTTCAGACAGAAAACCAGGAAAGGGGATAACATTTGAAATGTAAATAAAGAAAATATCCAATTAAAAAAAAAAGAAAGCAGGCTAAGNAAACCATGAGGAACAAGCCAGTAAACAGACTTCATCCATGGTTCACGGTCTCTGCTTCAGCTTATTCCTGCAGGTTCCTGCTTTGAGTTCCCGCCCTGATTTTCCTTCATGATAGACTGTATGTTTTAAAGTAAAATAGTTGAAAAGTGGATCTTGGAAACAGGGGAGGTAGAGTAGATCTTGGAGGAGTGGAGGGAGTGGAAACTATGGTTGAGATGTATTATATGAGAGAAGAACCTGTTTTCAATAACAAAAGAAGTTTGCTAGAAAAAGAGAAAGAGAAATAATACAACAGGGAAGATTAAATGGGGAGGGGGTAGGAGATTGGGGTAAAAGAGGGAATATGGGAAGGGATTGCTAACACTAAAGGCTTTTGAAAATACCATATGGAAGTCTACTACTCTAGAAGCTTCCTGAAATATATATGAATACATATACAAAAAGAGTTAGGGTGGAGTTAACCATATAACATGTGAACAACCTCTCTCTCTCTCTCTCTCTCTCTCTCTCTCTCTCTCTCTCTCTCTCTCTCTCTCTCTCTCAGATCTCATAGGATAGCAAATACAAAGCCCAGTGGCAGGTATGCATTACCTCTTTATGTGATGTTGTCTTGTCTGACACCATTAACTGGGTGAAAAAGCATGGCTGGCTAGGTCATAGGTCTTTGGGGAGAAGCTAACGCTATTACTCTGCTAAATGAACTTAGTATTACACTGCCCCCTAAATTCTCATCTTTATGCCCAGAGATTAGTGCTCTTTCAGCCCTTATTGAAGAAGCTTCTTTTCAGCTGATGGCAGTTAATAAAGAGAGTAACAACTGATCAATTTACAGAAGACACTAGGGGATTTCAGGATGCTCAATTCTAATTGCACGTCTGTCCTACACCACTACTCCAAAGCTCGAAAAATATTTTGGAAGAAGGGAATGGAAGTATAAGGAGAATCAGAAGTTTAGAGTGCCTGTGGCAGAACAATATTGTTGAACATGACAACACTGTTGAACACAAGAATTAATAGGGAATGGATAGGACTATAATGCCTCAGAACTAAACAGGATCAAGCCACCCAAAATTCAAGCATGAATGGGAGAGGGGGGTCATGAAGTCCCACCCCTACCTGAGGAGGTGTTGACAAGTAGCATCTGCTAGGAGAGGGAGAGAGTTTTCTTTAGTGATGTCCCCTGAGAAGCTACCCATGCTCCAGTAGACAGTCCTATACCCATGCATATGCAGGCAACATTAAATAGACTCTAAGATGGACATGAAGTTGGGAGGGAACTGTGGTATAGAGGATAGGGAGTGAATGGGGATGAACTTGATCAAAACACATTATATGCAAGTATGAAATTCTCAAAAGTATATATGTATCCATGCACAATGACTTGTAATTTCAGCTCTTGAGAGCATCGAGACAGAAACCTAGAGTGCTTCCTGGACAGTCAGTCTAACTAGAACTGTGAATTCTGCTCCACATCTATGAGATAACCTGTCTGAAATATACAAGGTGGAGAGCCCCCATTTCTCCCTCCAATTCCTCCCATCTCCATATTGTATCAATCGAAAGAAATACATACACACACGTGCACAAAACAAATATTTAAACAGCATGGAGAAACTTTTCTGGGTGTTGGATATCGTCATTATTTTCATTGTGATGATATTTTTACACATATGCCAAAATTTACCAAGTTTTACACTAAAGAATTTCCAGGTTTTATAAGTATAAAAGAACATAAAATAACCTTTGTGGATGAAAATAAAGCAGGTCATAACTGTATCCACAATTTGTGTTAAGTTTCAATGGTCTAAGAGAGAGGGCATAGGCTTTAAGGCAAATGACAGAGGGGGTATGTAGAGATGGCTCCTTGTCAACACTTTTTCAGATAAAATTTCTCAGGCTGGTTTGAATTTGATTGCTATTTTAAGGTTCTTGGTTGATTTTGAAATAGCCATATGATTATTTTTATATCTTATAAAGTAGTGAATGCATGTGGTTTCAGAAAGTATGAACTATGTACATATAAGCTTATAATATATGGAATTTACTGGGATCCAGCTCAAGGGGAGACCCCAAGGTCTGACACTATTACTGATGCTATGATGTGCTCACAAAAAGGGATCTATCATGACTGCCCTCCAAAAGACCCAACAAGCAGCTGAAAGAGTCAGATGCAGATACTTACACCCAACCAATGGACTGAAGTCAGAGACCCCTGGGGTTGAATTAGGGAAAAGCTGGAAGAAGCTGAGGAGGAAGGTGACCCCATAGGAAGACCAGCAGTCTCAACTAACCTGGACCCCTGAGATCTCTCACTGAGCCACCAACCAGACAGCATACACTAGTTGATACGAGGCCCCCCAACACATATACAGCAGAGGACTGCTGGGACTTGACTCAGTCAGAGAAGATGCACCTAACCCTCAAGACACTGAAGACCCCAGAGAGTGGGGAAGTCTAGTGGAGTGGAGGGGGCATCCTCTTGGAGAGGGGGGCAGAGGAGGAAGTATGGGTAGTGGACTGGGAGGGGAATAAAGTCTGAACTGTAAAAAAAAAAAAAAAGAAAAGCTTAAAGAATAAAAAAATTCAAAAAACACAAAATACCAAAAGAATAGTTGGAAATTTTTAAAATAAAAATTATACTTGTGTGATTTTTTTTCGATTCTCTGATTCTGTTTTTCATTGTTTTGTCTATGATACCATAAACAAAGCATGGGCCTGAGAGGTAGCCAGCAAGCAGCGACCTTCATGGGTCAGCTATAATTTCTTGTCTGCAGTTTCCTAGTCAGAAGTAATGTCGTGTGGAATGACAGTTCTGCCATTGTGTTCCTTCCTTGTATTCTTGCCCTGACATCCCTCAGTGGTAGATTGTGATCTGCAAGAGTAAGATGGGGCAAATTCTTTCCTCTCCAAGTTGCTTTTGATCAAGATGTTTTGTCACAGCAACAAACAAGGAATGGTAACAGGTACCTTCCTTTTTTAGAGCCTTGTTTGCTTCAATTTGGATTTTGTGCTCCTCAGGTCTGCTGTGCAGCCCTCAACCTTGGCCTTACTTTCATTAGTCTCTGGTTTTAGGCCCACTGTTTCCAAAAGCTAATATATGTGTTAATCTTTGTTTACTCTTATGTTTTTCTAGAATATATCCCTAAGTAACTTTGTAGGAATAGGGTGAAAAATGTGAAGTTTGAGAATTTGTAAAAATAAAAACATCTTTCTTTTGCTGTCAGACTCAATTTAGAGTTAAGAGACAGATTACATTTTCAAAATAATTTCCCTTCAGATCTTTGAAGGTGTTTCTCTATTGCTTTCTCTTAAAAATATGTTTTCTGGTAAGAGGATCAATTTATTCAAAATCTTGTCCATTTAACTGTTGATGTTTTTCCTTTCTGAAAGCTCTTAGGGACTTCATTTTTTTTCCTTTCTGAAAGCTCTTAGAGACTTGATTTTCTGAACTGTTAAAAATGTGTCTACTTGAGGAAAGTGCCTAGCAGACTCTGTATGAAGTTTGCAAGACAATAAACCACACCCATCTCCATAGTCATTATGCTTGGGAACTTATAAAGTAGTCTGGAACAGTACTGTTCATTGTGTGTACCTCAATTCTTTCACAGTTTATTTAATCTCTTTAGAAAAAGGCTTTCTGATTTGGAGGGGGAACACTTGGAACTAAATTCCTCATAACTATAGATTGTATACCTGTGGAAAGAGGTGACTGACTGTTCTGTATGTAGATGCTCAGTGAATTCCTCACATCCTCACAAGCACACCCTTTTTTATGGTTCTATGACTCCATATGACTCCAGGCCTATGCTCTCCATGATGCACTGTGTTCCCAGGACCTCACCCTCTTTTCATTTGTCCTTTCCACATTTTAAACTACTCCATTGTCTCTTTGGCAGGCCCATATCTTTGCAAGCTCTAAACTCCCTCTTCTTTCTCCTTATTAGTCCATCTTTATTACCCAGAATTCTATCCACTTTCTGTCTTTCAGAGACCTATTGAAATCTCTTTTCTGCTGATATCCTGCATTGCTTCTTTATTTGTTTAATGTCATTTTAATGGAGTCCTGGGAGGCAGTGGTGCTAACATGGCTTGGTTCGTCAGCTACCTTACCTATATGTCTATATCCCTGTTAAATGTTAGCTTTTATTAGTTTTCTGATGATTCTTTTGAAAATATTTGCAATTAGGGGCAATTAGGTATGAGCTGGACAAATCTACACTGTTTATCCATCAGTAGAAACTAAAGAATTCATTAGGATAAAAGCTCTGTGAGAGAGAGTAGTAGACAGTGATGGAATCTGCTTCTCCATTGCTCTGTGGGAAGGTGGCTTTCTCCTGAACACTAACAGGCAAACAGGGGATATATATAAAATTAACTCTACTGAAACTGTTGCTTTGCTGTACTTCATTTGATTATATTTTATCTTAATTTCTTTTCAGTGGATAGCTCTGTTATGATACTATGGGAAAAAAAGTTAGGAGACAAGAGGCTTTCATTGTGCAGTGGTATGGCCACAAGTGAAAGGCAGGAATTTTCCTCTGATCAAACAGATTTTTCCATAGACACAGTCTAGAAGTGGATTCTAATCAGCAGCCATGTTGAATTTTGTTTCTTCTTGTCTGTTATACAGCTACTATAACAATTTTGGCCTGCCATTATATCCCATAACCAGTTATTTGGTATTATTACCAGGAGGCCTGGCCCCTCTTGGACAGAGGAGGAAAAAGAATGCCAAGCTGACTGAGAACTGAACTGTAACTTTGGGTTTATCTAATCTCACAGTGAAATGGTCTTTCTTTATACCCTTACAACTTTCTTGCCAATCCCTTTATACCCCTTTTGGATCTAGTTTTACAGCATTTAAAATGATGAATTTGAGGCCCAGGTCTTCTACTACTTTTTCTAATCTTTTGGCTTGTTTCAGACAATTATTATGGGCTGAATCTCTCCTAATCATATTACTAGTGATTAACCCGCTTGTCCTTAAGATATTTATATCTTAGAGTCCATCTTATCTTCCCTAACCTTTCTCTTTGAAGTTATCAACTGGTCTCTGAGATTTCTCTCTCCCTCCTTTTCTTCCCCCCTACACCCTCTTTCCTGCCATGTCTTCTCTCTCCATCTTCCCTCCCCTCCCTCTCTCCTTCTCCATTTGCTTCTCCCTCTCTTTTTCATTCTCCCTCTCCACCATCCTAGCCTTTGAAGTACTTGGATTGAAGATCTGAACCACCATGGCTCTTGAGATTTGTTTTCTATATTCTCATTTTAGAAAGCCAGTTTTGGATTAAAACTAGTTTACAATTTATTTTAGCATCAACTTAAACAGAATGTGATTTATGTCTCCCTAAAATCCTCTCTGCTTAATTGTCCTAAGATATCCAAAACATTTGTTTCTGTCTCAGAATCAGTAATGACCTGTTTCTTACTTTTATTTTACCTACTCCTCACTGGTAAGTTCTTATGGTTACCACTTTATAGTCACAGGCTACCTCATTTTACCCTTCTTCCATACTTGATTTTTAATATCATGGCCAAATATATTTTACTTTACATATTTTACAGGGCTTGGGTCTCTATAAAGAACAAAACAGATTTTGTAGAATGCTGCTGACAGAGAAATTTTGAACAAGGGACAAGTTCTAGTTTAAAATAGATTATACAAGCAATCTCATTTTGTTCACCTTCATGCTCTGACTTGTTAGTCCAGCTTTATGAAGGTAAACTATAACAAAATTACACAATGTTCATTCTTTAATTCACAATCAAGAGGATGCACTTCAACTTATTTTCTTAACCCAGAGTGCAGCTGGTTTAGTGATTTCCAAGTATTACAAATGGAGGTGCTTCTTTGTCCTTTAATATACCAATGTGCTTTGATCTTTAGAAGTATGAGGAATTACAAATTAAATTAGCAGACAATTCCTAAGGGAAGGAAGTGATATCCACTATATATCATTGTCCTTCCTCTTAATTAAATATGTTACTTCTAATCTTCAACCAAAAGTCCTCTCTATATGATATACATAGATACAAACTACCTTTTGATTTATGCTTGCAGATGCTCTTTGTATAGTCTGCCACTGCCTGTATTTCTGTGTTCAACTGTGGTCAGCCAAAAGCCTTTCTCCAAAAAAGTTTCCAAATTCCATATTGGATTCCTAGCTGGTCTCTGCTGCTATTTTACCCAGCAACCCACAGCTATGCTATGTTATTTGAAGCTATGCTTTAGTGCATCCTTTACAATATGTCTTATATTCTGCCTGTTTGTGGTTATGCTATAAAGCTTGCCATACCAAAGATGCTTGGGTATCCTTCTGTCATTGTGTCTCCACATATGTCACCAATGAACATAGCTTTAATGCTGATAGACCAGCTGACGTCCAAAATCCCAGTAGTGGTGGTCCTCTCTTGCCATTTCACATTAAGCATGATTCTGACTCTAACAATAAAGTAGATCAATGAGATAAATGTGACATCTGTGCTGGTTATGAATTTCAAAGTCATATAAAAGCTGGGCATGCTTGTATTGTCCATTGATACAAATCAGTTCAAGAAGCTTGTCTTTTTCCACCTCTGTTTTGGATATCAGGAGTGGAAATGAACATAGGATATGGAAAGGAGAAAGCGGTGCATTTCTCCTTCTTTCATTAGTAGCCATGTTTTTATAATAGCTCACCTTTCCCCCTTGATATGCATCATAAGCAGATTTCATACTTGTCCTACGGACAAGTCTAAACGCATTCTGAACCCTCTTTGAGGTGCCTATAAAGAGAATAAAATTTCTATTAACATATATAAGGCATTATTTAATAAAGGTTAGGTAACTTGTTCAAGCCAAAACTGAGTAAGAAAAAAACTAAACATTGAGCTGGTTTGTTGTGCAATTTAACACTGATCCCAAACTAAGATAATCTTCCTAAGCAGAGGTTCTGTACTTTCTAAAATTTTCTATTTTTCAGTAACTTGCATTGTTTGACATTGTTGTTTTTTAGTCAGGCTGCCTAGGAAGCAGTATCCAGAGACTGCATTTAGCTCTATGTGTGATGCACAATGTTCATTCTGTTTAGCTTTACTACATAATTTCACATGTCTTCCAATGTATCTATTGCATGGATGGAAAAACCTAGCATCCACATCAGAGATACTCAAGGAGCCAATTTCACTTCATGTATAGGCACACTGCTACCACTGCCACCCCAACTCAGCTGGTGGTATCTCCTATGGGATAACGCTTCGATCAATGTTGAATGTCCTTGTTTGCTTACTCCCAGAAAGTGGCACACGACACTGCACTCCGTTCAGCAATCAGCAAATACTCTGCCTTTCTTCTTACCACTGAGTTGGAAACATTTTTATCTCCAATTAAGTACTGTCATTACACTACAAATAAATTGTGTGATTTGCCCTTTGTCTATGTATGTTTAAACTATTGTCTAACTCAGAACCTTCCATGTGCTATGCACAAAATGTTTGTTCAAAAGACAGCACTCTGAATGACCCTCTCCAGACTTAACTGTTTATAATCAAAGCATAGGAAGTGTTCTTAATAAGATTAAAAGTGTGTTCAGTACCACCTCTTGATTCATTTTATATCTAAGATGTGTTTACCAAGCTCATTGCTTCACTAATTACTACAGGAATACCCCTATCTTGCTATGATGGAAGCACTTGAAGATTTTGTTAAACATTTAAAATATAGCTTAGTAGTAGAATGTTTGCCTAGCATGTGCAAAGACCTGCTCAATCCCTAGCACAGCAAGGGGAAACAACTCACATTTCAGAGAATAAATTATCTTATTTTTAAAGATGTATTGTGTGTGTGTCTGAGCGCATGTACGTGCGCTCGTGCGCGCGCGCGCACACACACACACACACACACACACACACACACACCTGTGATCGCCTGGAATGGGTAATAATAGGCAGTTGTGAGCTCCCTGAAATTGGTGCAGGTAACTAAACTCAGTCTTCTGAAGGAAAAGCAAGCTTAGCCACTGAGTCTTCTCCTCAGGTCCTCAGAACATATGCCATTTTAATGTTGCCGAAGTCTCAGTTGATTATTGATAGATGATAATGATGATGGGATGACATTGGCTATAATGGGAAAGATAGATTAAATAAATTAACTCCAGAATATTGAAAGAGAAAACTTTTAAAAGTAAATGATGTACTAATTTTAGAAAGTCTGATATGCACATGTCTCCTGTATTGACTTTTTATAAACTGATTAAGACTGACAGAAGAAAAGGTAGAAAAACACTAGCTGTCCAGGAACTCTGTTTTACTAAGGAAAAGAAAGACAACTTAACCTTTTCAGTCTAGGTTATAAACTAGTTTCAGAACACACAATACAGAAATCTTTTGAAATGTATCTCAGTGATTGTGTGTGTTGAGATCCCCTAAAGAGCAAATTTGGGTCAGGTTCTTAGATTTCACCTCAGGTCTACTCAGTCTAAATTTAGTAGGGGATGGGGATGGAGGCCTGGGATTCTGTACTTTTAATATTCATATGTAGTGATTCTGATATATATCAAGAATGTATAACACTCACCTACAAAGTCTCTCAGTTTTAGCATCCTATCAGTTTGATTCATTATTAATCATATAAGAGTTAGCCTGTCCCTTCCTGGTTGGTCTCCAAAACAGGCCCAATTAGAATGAAATCATACTGTAGCTTCAAGAAATGTGTAATAATACAGTTTGAATGTGGAGTCCCTAAAAAGTCAGGTACTGCTCATAAGATGACATCATCAGATGGCAGGACTCTAAGATTTAATTAGGCCATGAGAGTCCCTTCCTTATAAATGCGATTAAGTCCGTATAAAAGAGTCTTGGTAAAACAGTCTCTTCTCCTTCCCTCCTTCTTTCTACCTTCCAGCACACAGTATTCCTTCCTTCTGGAGGGTGCACTAATAAGGCACAATCTTGGGAGTGAGTGCAGCTTCCAGAACTATGAGAAAATGAAGTTCTGTGCTTTATAAATTACTCAGGTTTAAGTGCTTTGTGTTAGCAGAAAAAAAAAAAAAACTTGACTAAAATAATTTAGATTATTCTTTTATCATGGAGACGTTTCTTAGGGGCCTACTGTGTGCTAGGACCAGGTCTAGGTACTAGTTATAAAAAATTGGATGAGATGTGCTCCTTCCCTCAAAAGGCTTCTGAGTCATTTCCTGTGAATCATCTACTACAATCCAGTATGTTTGCAATGAAGTAGAAAATGAATTAAATTCAATTCATTCTATGCCGTGTGAAAAGTATCCAATAAATTTATGGGTTTTGATATTAGAAAAAAAGGGTTTATAGTAGTAATCCTTGGCGAGTCACTACAATAATGTATGTATCCTTTGTGTCTCACTGTTAACAAATTGTTTCTAGCTGTGAGCCCTGTAATCTGCAGGTGCTGTTTACCATGTAATTTTACCATAAGAAACAAGAATGTAATCACATAATAAAGTGTAAAGAATTAGATTTTCTTCCCCTTGAGCAAAATGCCTGACTGTGGCCAACATTCCTGGTGCTCTCTCCTTGTGCAATAGGAAAGCAATATGCTGAAAGGGATCATGCTAATGAATGCAGAACTAAAGCTAGAATTCAGAATTCTTGTATGAGAAACTACTGATGGGTTTTTTTTTTTGTCTTTACCATTATTCTATATAGAATATAGTTTCCCTCCTGCCTTTAATTGAGACTCAAATAGGGCACTGTGAATAGGGAATCATTTTGATTAAAACGTGATTTGTGTTGTTTTTCTTTCGTTGTTTGAGAAAATATGACCTATTCAAAGAATATTCATGTTCAAGCAATCCCTTTCTAATGAACACTTGCCTTATGAATATCCTGTACTATCAACATAGTTCTCTTTGAGGAACTTTGAGATATTCCTACACCTGTGGAAATTGGAATTTTTTCTGTTGATTGCATAAATTTGTTTCTCCCCCAGTGCTCCTGTTCTGGAAGGTTGAATTCTTGTGAGCTGTCATCAGACACTTTGGAACAGTTAATATGTGAACAACTTCTCTTTCTACCGCCACCAGGATATAAGAACGCACAAAATTTCATACCAAACCTCACACAGAAGTTGTGCTTAAGAAGAAACTCAAAGCACATGAAGCCATGTCTGGGGGTGTAGTTGGCAATGGTAGAGAGGTGCTCCACTTACATTTGGAGTCCTTTATCCCAGCAATACCAGTGTACTTTAATAACATACCCTTCTAGAATTTGGGTATAGATTGTCTCATATTGCAGCCACAATTGAAGCAGTACGCAAATGGTCTATAATACAGTCAATGTGCATCTTACTGAAAGCATCATTCAAAACTACATCGCTTCTTGTTTATTGTTTTTACATGAGCTTAATCGGTTTTTTAATTAGATAATATGCCTGTAGCCACAAATTTGAAGGATCTAGAGAATACATTATAGGTGGGTGACTTGAAATCTAGTAGTTGACAACAAGGTGAAAGTAGAAAAGAAATTTAAGAACTCAAAAAACAGTCATAATGAAACACTGTTTTATATCTACCATAAATTAGTAAAATAAAAATTACTGACATTACCAAGTATTAGTGAAAATGGAAAGCACCAGGACTCACATACATTGGTGGTGGCACATAAAGTGCTGCAATAACTCTAGAAAGCAGTTTGGTACCTATCACATAACCCAGAGGGCCAACTCTTAGATGTCTTTTCAGGAAAAATGAACATGTCTTTGCACAAAACTTACACATAACTGTTCACATCAACTAGAAGTAACTGAGATGTACATCAGTAAGGTGATGCACTTAAAGAGTGATAGTCCTAGGCTGCAAACTCAGGGATGATTTAATATCTTGGAAACAGGGATTGAAAGAATATATGAGTTCAGGGAAACACTGTTTTCTGGAGAGGACATGGATATAACACTCATGAACTCATAGCATCTGCAGTTACCTACATAAGATCTATATGACACTGGACCCATTAACATTCCAGCATGAATGAGGGAGCGCCATAGGTACCCTAAGGAGCTATTGGCTACTGGATGAGGAGTCTTTTTTTCAGGGATAAGCCACTGGTAAGAAGGCCAGACTCATTTTCATTAAACTCTAAAAAAGTCTTTAATTTCTTTCTTTATTTCATCCTTGACCAAGTTATCATTGAGAAGAGTGTTGTTCAGTTTCCACCTGAGTGTTGGCTTTCTATTGTTTATGCTGTTATTGAAGATCAGCCTTAGTCCGTGGTGATCTGATAGGATGCATGGGATAATTTCATTATTTTTGTATCTGTGGAGGCCTGTTTTGTGACTGATTATATGGTCAATTTTGGAGGAGGTACCATGTGGGGCTGAGAAGTTATATCCTTCTGTTTTTGGATAAAATGTTCTGTAGATATCCATTGAATACATTTGTTTCATAACTTCTGTTAGTGTCCATGTNTCTCTGTTTAGTTTCTGTTTCCAGGATTTGACCATTGATAAGAGTGGGGTGTTGAAGTCTCCCACTGTTACTGTGTGAGGTTTAATGTGTGCTTTGAGCTTTACTAAAGTTTCTTTAATGAATGTGGCTGGTACCTGGTATCTGTCTAGGAAGTTGTCCATTTCATCCAGGTTTTCCAGTTTTGTTGAGTATAGTCCTTTGTATTAGGATCTGATGATGTTTTGGATTTCCTTAGGATCCGTTGTTATGTCTCCTTTTTCATTTCTGATTTTTGTTAATTAGAATAATGTCCCTGTGCCCTCTAGTTAGTCTGGCTACGGGTTTATCTATCTTGTTGATTTTCTCAAAGAACCAGCTCCTGGTTTTGTTGATTCTTTGAATAGTTCTTTTTGTTTCCACTTGGTTGTTTCCCATACTAAGTTTGATTATTTCCTGCCCTCTACTCCTCTTGGGTGAATTTGCTTCCTTTCCTTCTAGAGCTTCTAGGTGTGCTGTCAGACTGCTAGTGTATGCTCTCTCTAGTTTCTTTTTGGAGGCACTCAGGGCTATGAGTTTTCCTTTTAGAACTGCTTTCATTGTGTCCCATAA
>NC_034613.1:86365272-86405575 GCF_900095145.1 Mus pahari
ATCTTGGGTGGTTTTGTTCAATTCCATCACCTGTTTGGTTGTGTTTTTCTGTAATTCTTTAAGGGATTTTGTGTTTCCTCTTTAAGGGCTTCTACCTGTTTAGCAGTGTTCTCCTGTATTTCTTTAAGTGAGTTATTAATGCCCTTCTTAAAATCTTCTACCACCATCATGAGATATGATTTTAAATCCAAGTCTTGCTTTTCGGATGTGTTGGGGTATGTAGGACTCGCTGTGGTGGGCATACTGGGTTCTGGTGATGCTGAGTGGTCTTGGTTTCTGTTAGTAAGATTCTTAAGCTTGCCTTTCGCCATCTGGTAATCTCTGGTGTTAATGTTCTAGCTGTCTCTGGCTGGAGCTTGATCCTCCTGTGATTCTGTTAGCCTCTGTTCGCACTCCTGGGAGTCCAACTCTCACCTGAGTCCCAGTGGTCAGAGCACTCTCTGCAGGCAAGCTCTCCTCTTGTGGGGCAGGTGTCCAGGAGTCTGGAGCTATGGTCCACCTCCTGAGTCCTGGGGTCCGAGCCCTCCCTATAGGCTGACTCTCCTCTGGCAAGGAAGGTGCCCAGGGGTCTGGGTCTCAGCTCTGCCTCCTGGCTGAGGATGAAGGCCCTAAGTGACCCTGTCCAAGAAGCTCTGTTGCTTCTGTCGCCTACATGCTCTCCATTGATCATGAGGTCCTGGGTGTGCTAGGGTTCCTGCGGTGTGGAGAGTCCTCTGGTGCCCTTGACGCCCTCGTCTGGGTTCACATGGAAGATGGTGGGGCTGGCCCCAACAGGAATGAATCCCTGCCTCTGGTTGGGTGTTCCTTTGTCCCTGCTACTGCTGGCACCAGACCCTCCTCAATTCTTTGGAGCTGATGTTGCATTCCATTCACCCATGATCCTGAGGTGATCCTGAGGTCCTGGGGCGTGGAGAGTCCTCTGGGGTTCTTGGCAGCCTCCGCAGGGTTCAGGCAGAAGATCCCTCTTGGTCTTTTAATACAATGTTCCTTTCATCTGGAATTCCTTTTCCATTTCCCATTAATCACTATATCCTTTCCATCATTCAGGGCCCATGATGTTAACATCTCCTCTAAGAAGCCTCATTTATTAGTAATCTGTAGTAGGTGCTTCCCTCTTGCCCACCAGGTGATCTCAAGCTCCTTTTTAACAAAGCATGTATTCATTTGTAATGTAATTATAATAACAAAAGCCCCTCAGGATTGTAGTAGACTGGGGTCATTTAGTTTATGAGCAAATAGTCCTTCACTTATTCTGCAAAGCCTTGAAATAAAAGTAAATTCTATCCAAAATAACTCAGGTTTTAGTACTCAATGTTATAGAAATAATGAATAAATAGGTAGATAGATAGATGGAGAGATAGATGAAAAGTACTCACTTATAAAAATAATAAATAAATAGGTAGATAGAATAAAGTACTGTTATAAAAAATAAATGTGTGGATGGATGTATAGATAGATAGATAGATAGATAGATAGATAGATAGATAGATAGATAGATAGCAACAGCTTGTTCTATCCCAAGATTATTGGCAGTCTTTCTGATTTAGGGGTTTGATTTAAGTCTCTATTTTGTTTATTTATTTGATTGTTTGTTTTCCAGCACCTGACATTGGGTTATGATTTTCTGCCTCATCCTCCAGAGTGCTGGGATTATGAATATGGCCCACCACACCTGGCAGGATTGAGATCTTATTTTAAATGCCAGTTTGATTTCATATTATTAGTGTTGTATTAGCTCATTTATATGGTGGTTTAAGTGACATTTCTGTGGGCTTAACCAGATTTTTTTATTCTATTTAAAAACACATTTTATTTTCCAGTCAAGTGACCCCAAAATACTAACCAGTTGAACCATGCAAGTATGCATGTGTGGGTGTATGCACGTGGAAGCTCCCCTAGAAGGCAAATTGACTGCATGTTCATTTAGCAAAACATCAAAATAGTAAGCTTCCACCTAAGGCCTATGATTTTCCCAAGCATGGACTTTTGAGCACGTTTCCAGTATTAAGCATGCATTTCCTCCTATGAGGTAGGCCTCAAATCCAATCAGAAAACAACATGTTGCCCTCAACTATTGCACCAGTGGGCAAATCTTGTCTGAATAGTTAGTTTTGCTACATGCAGGGTTCATAGCTGTATAAGACCATTGATGACTTTTCTCCCTAAATAGCCTGTACAGCATCTTTCAGTACTATGAATGCTACTACCAGGAAGTATGCTTCTAGCTAAGTTCCAACTTCACTTCTCTGTGTCCTTTAACCTAGGGGTGTTCCGTCTTCAACAACAGGGTCATACCATCTAGTTCTGATAGGTAATTAGAGAAATTGGCAATAGCCTGTATTGTTTTAGGGGAGTCTCTGGGTTCCCTGGAGAATAGCCACTTCATGTGGATCAATGTAAATGTTTTGAAATGCAATGTGATTAATAATATGCAGGTTACATATATTCATTTATTCTTTGATACTTAATAAATGAATCTATTCTCCTAGATGACTGTGCTTAAGGCTACTGGGTATAGTTGTTTGATATAAACAATGAATCATAGGAACTTAAAGAAAATTTATATAGACTGCTAGGGTTTTCATGGGGCCAGCCCATTTTTTTTCTTAACGAATAAATGCACCGTACATGAAGACTCTGGAATTACTATTTTTTTCCCAGCTGGCAAAAAAATGAAAATGCATTCATTTTAATTTTCAAAATGATTAAGGTATTTAAAAACAGTAATATCTAACATTTATTGAGTATATATTATATGAGAGGTCCTGTGATGGTCCGATAACTGCTTTAGGAGTAAAATGCTATTTTCTTTTTCTTTTAAAAAAAAACTTTAAAGTTTATTTTTTAAAATAGGTTTTGAAAACATTAAAACTTCACGCACTATATTATGATCAAGCTTCTCCCCTACTCCTCCCAGATTCTCCTCACATTCCTACTTACTCAACTCTATACCCTTTTGTTCTCTCTCTTTTTTTTGCCAATATTTTATTAGGTAGTTTCTTCGTTTACATTTCAAAAGCTATCCCCAAAGTCCCCTATATCCTCCAGCCCCCCCACTCCCTTACCCACCCACTCCCACTTCTTGGCCCTGGTGTTCCCCTGTACTGGGGCATATATAGTTTGCAAGACCAAGGGGCCTCTCTTCACAATGATGGCTGATTAGGCCATCTTCTACTATATATGCAGCTAGAGACACAGCTCAGGGGGTACTGTTTAGTTCATATTGTTGTTCTACCTATAGGGTTGCAGCCCCCTCCAGCTCCTTGGGTACTTTCTCTAGCTCCTCCATTGGGGGTCCTGTGTTCCATCCAATAGCTGACTGTGAGCATCCACTTCTGTGTTTGCCAGGCACTGGCATAGACTCACAAGAGACCTCAATATCAGGGTCCCTTCAGCAGAATCTTGCTGGCATGTGCGTTAGTATCTGGGTTTGGTGGCTGATCATGGGATGGATCCCCGGGTGGGGCAGTCTCTGGATGGTCCATCCTTTCGTCTCAGCTCCAAACTTTGTCTCTGTAACTCCTTCCATAGGTGTTTTGTTCCCAATTCTAAACTGGGCAATGGTGGTGCACACCTTTAATCCCAGCACTTGGGAGGCAGAGGCAGTTGTATTTCTGAGTTCGAGGCCAGCCTGGTCTACAGAGTGAGTTCCAGAAAAACAAAATAAATAAAAAATAAAATAAAATAAAATAAAAAATTTAAAAAATAAAATGATATTTTCAAATGAGGAAATGGAAGCTTAAGAAATTTGTCCAAGGCTACACAGCAGTACCTCTGTGCATTGTTTACCTTATGCACATCTTCTCACCTCAAGTATATACTTAATGAAGCTCTGGTTATCATTAGTGAAACCAGACCCATTCACATAGCAAGCATATAAGCAATGATTAGAAGATAGCAGAGGACCAAATATAAACGTGAGTATTTTTATACAAGATTTATTGTATTCAGATACATTATTTTATAAAACATTAGTAGTTGAATGAGAATAGGTTTATGTTTTCCTTAAAAACTGCCAAACACAATGGGAAAAATAATCAACTTTTGTTTTTCACTAAAATGAGTCTTCTAGACTACATGTTCTGGAGTTTGGAAAAAGGCAGAGAGTTGTTGTGTACTTTACCATAACTTAACTCCCATAAGACATCTGACATGCTGGTACTCTAGTACTATGCTCTTTCCTCTAGAAACAAGTTGAAAGCAGAGCACAAATAAGAACATGACAAAATCAGATGTATGTGATAATCAAATCCAAGTGGTAATAGAAAATCCAAGGCTAATTTCGGATAGCCATCAGTAATGTGGAAGGAAAATTAGAAATTTATTGCAAATCCCAGAAGTTTGTGGACAAATGTAACCTAAGGGATTTCTCATAGTGCTATTCAGAGCAAAATTGAGAGGTTTCAGATATCAACCAAAAATTCATACTTACATGATAAGAATAGCGATGATTAAAGTCTTTTGAAAAGTAGAAGGAAAGGTAGGCTCAGACTTTAGATACATGAAATTTAAGGGAAAGATGGAATATGTATTGAAAGCTAGTTGGTTGGTTTTTTATAGCTAACAAGGGCCAACCTTTGATACATCTCCTTGTTAATTTTACAGATGGCCCTCCTGAATTTCTTCTTTCCTGATGAAAAGGCATATTCTGAAGTGGAAAGTAGGCGTGTTCGCCGCAATAAGAGAAGCAAAAGTGGTGAAGGAGCAGATGGTAAGTCTACTCAAGTGATCTTTTTTCCATGATATGTTAATAAAAATATTCTTCATTCTCATGTATTATCCAAAGATCACGGATTTCTCCAGCCTAACCTGATGATCAATCTTTTAACATAGAACTGACAACAGAAGGATCCTTCATTCTCTAATTCCAGATACCTTCAGTCTTTTTCAGTATGTTTGGAGGCCATGGTAGCATTTATGTCCCTCAAGGTCACTCTCAATAAGGGCCTCCAATCTCCTGGGGACATACCATATCAGCTATGTCCACCAAAATAATTTGATCCTATTTTTGGAACTGATAGTGTTTTCCCATGCTGGCATTTATAGTATGTATTGTTTCCAATGATAATTATTACAGTTTTGATATCTGTTACTGTGTCCAAATCTAAACCAAAGCATGTAACATTACTCTGGAAGTTCCTTGAGGATAAAGATCCCTTCCCCTTACATAACCCTATAAGATGGCCCAGTATTTGTCTCACCGGTAGTATCATAATGTAACTTGACAGTGTTTACTGTCCCCTCGGCTAGGCAGTGATTCACCGAGGAAAACCATTCCCATTACGGGTGTAATAGCTTTGAGTTAACTAGTAGTACATTCAGGGGATGACAAAATGTTGAGGAAGCTCCTGGGCAGGGACTTTGAATCACTGTATTTCAGTGTTACTCTGTCAGTTGACAGAATGCTACCCCTTTGGCACAGAGGTTTATAGGATCCATAGCTCTGGGCTGTTGAAAAGCCATCTGGATTCAAAGACAATGTGTCTGGCTACATCTGCTGATGATATGTGTCTGTAGGGGTTTACAAAGCAATATGATTTTATAAAGATGAAAATGAGATTTTTAAGCTGACATTTGTCAGTGTGAGTAAGGGCCAATGATGGAAGCAGTTCCAGAAAGTGGAAGCAATTGAAGAAATGGAGCTAGTACTGCCTTCGAGTTAAGGATAAAGGGTGCCAGGGGATTGTGGAATTGTCTAAGATACTTAACCTTTCACCTGGGAGGATAGAGAACCATTTCTTTAGATGTGATGAGTGTCTCAATGAGTTAAAAGGTAGCAAACCAATCCAAATCTCCTTTTGAAAAGCCATTCTTGTTATTTTGCTGGCTATGTACTGTTTGTCAAATGCATTCTAAAAATATTTACTGAGTAAACAGATCCAATTTATATCACAGTAGGATAGAAACACTAGAAGATCTGTATTTGTTTGGTTAATGTTTATATTCTTACCATGTAGACAAGGAAATGGTACATGACAGACTTCAGTGAATATTTCTGGTTCCCCATGGGGACTTCATTTCTAGTGCAGAGATAAACAGAAAACAAAGTTTGTGATGATAAGGGCTGTGAAGAAAGGTTTAGCGAAGAAACAGTGAGAGAGGGAAATGGAGTATACTGAACAGTGATGGGGTGGGGGTCTCCGTGAAAAGGGGGTGGCTGAGGACAGACCTGAGTGAAATGAAGGTAAAGCAAGTGGAAAAAAGCAACCAAAAGTTTTTAAAAAAACAAACTATAAAACAGAGACTGCACGATTTGTTTCAGGAAGATCAGTGTGACTGTGATCATAGGAAGAGAAAGAAAGGAGAGGAGGACAGGCAGTAAAACTCATTCTACAGCCTTGTAAGCCAAAGGAAAGGTCCTGGGGTCTTATTCTGCGTGAACTGGGGAACTATATTAGATGAGTTTGAATAGATGAATGACAGTATTTGACTTACATTTTAACAGATTACTTCTGACTTCTCTAATGAAAAAAAATGGAGAGTCAAAGAGGGTAATATCCAGGCAAGAGATGATAATAGCTTAGAATAGGGTTGAAACAGTATAGTTAGTAAGAAATGCTATGACTCTAGAAAGATTTTGAAGGAGTGGTTGATAGGATTTAGGGATCTATTAAAGGATATGAAGATGACAGACAAGAGCCAAGAGTGACCTCGAGAGTTTGGGATATAAAGAACTAAATGACTTTAATTGCTATTTCTGAGATGGAGAAGGAAAGGGAGAAGTGTAGAGATGTGTGGGGAAAGAGTTATGAATTTAGAAATCAGATTTGTGGAAAGAGGATATAGCTAGAAGAGGAGGTATCAGTGATGAATACAGTTCAAATTTATGACATACTTGAATTTGTCTTTCTGAAGCTAATGACTATGTACAATGAATATATATGTGTATTTTAATTAAAAATACCAAAACATAAAAGAATTTAACTAGGCCTGTTAAATTTGAGATGCCCATTTAGATAGCCAAAGAGATAATTCAACATCACTATCACAAGATAATGAGCGAGTTCTGTTTTATACAAATAATGAAGTTCCCAATAAAGAGTGAGCCTATTAGTAATTAATTTTAAGTCTATCGTTATTTGATGTTACAATGCAAGTTTAGATTATCTACATCAAGTTTGCCTCACAAGTGTCAAAGAAAAAGTGATTTGCCTTAAATAGTTAAAAATTTATTTTTAAAATACAAAACATTTTTCAAAGATCAAAAACACGAATAAGGGCCAATATGATGGCTCAACAAGTAAAGGTCTTACTGCAAGACTGACAACCTGAGGTTCGAATCCACATGGCAGAAGGCAAGCACCCGCTCTTGCAAGCTGTCCTCTGACCTCTACTTACATCATAGCAGGCACATACATACACTCATGTGCGTGCATGCGTGCGCGCGCGCGCGCGCACACACACACACACACACACACACACACACACACACGAACACAGGAATGCATGCACAGATGTACAGACACTAAAAAACAGAAACTCATTTAAAACATAGCAGGAAAACAGTTCTAAATTTCTATTAGTTTTGTAATCTATTGATATCCTCAGATTGAATTTCAATTCTCAAACTATTTTACTGTTTGTTATTTAGTAAACCTTCTACATACAATTGAAAGGAGTAAAACATGAAGCAGGCCTCAGAGAAGTTTACAGAGAAGCGTTGGTAAAGGGGCTGGTAGATTTATAGGCAAGAGGTAAGGGTGAAGCACATATATGGTAATGTGGTAGATTCCTAGAGTATCATATAATATGTTGATAACATTTCTCCTCAAAAGAGAGAATCTTGGCTAAGAAAATATTTCCATAACCTTGACCTGTATGCAAGTCTATGGGGTACTATTGGTTAATGACTGGTGTGGGAGGGCCTTGTTCACTATGGGCAGTGCCATCCCTGGGCTGGTGTTCTTGTTTGTTGAGCAAGCCAGGAAGCAGCATTCTTTCATGGCCTCTGCTCCAATTCCTACCTTCAGGTTCCTGTACTGAATTCCTGACCTGACTTCACTCAGTAATGGAGTGTGACCTGAAATAAACCCTTTCTTACCCAAGTTGCTTTTAGTCATTTCTGTTTTATTACAGCAATAGAAACCACAACTAAAGGACTGGCTTTCCTGTTCCATTGGTCTTTTATACTAGATGATTAGAGGTATAACATAAGCATTCCCTGTCTTATCTTCAAAACAAAAGCCAGGGCCATCAAGATAGCTGAAAGGGTAAAGACACTTGTCAACAAGCCTGATGACCTGAGTTCAATGTTCTGAGGCAACATTTTGTAGAAGAGAACTGACTCCTGATATTTGTTGGCTGCCCTTCACACATGGTACACATGTATAGACACATGCACACATGTGTACCCACACACATACCCTTCACACATGGTACACATGTATAGACACATGCACACATGTGTACCCACACACAACAAACACACATAAATAAATAAATAAATAAATAAATAAATAAATAAATAAATAAATAAATAAATTTTGGGCCTGGAGAGCTGGCTCAACAGTTAAGAGCATTTGCTGCTCTTACATGGGTACCTAGATTCAATTCCAAGTACCCATACTGAGCAACTCACAACCATGTATAATTCATATTTCAGACAATCTGATACCTTCTTCTGGCCTCTGAGGGCATTTCCATCCATGTAGTCCATTACACATACTCAGGTACACATAGATATACATAAAATTAAATAAGTAGCATAAAATGTTTGCTTTTTCTTTAAAAAGATAGTAGCTATTTCCAAGATGTATCCGTTTTTTCTAACCTGCAATTTAAGAATGATTACATTCTCCACTTTCTCAATTCTGATTACTCTGTAAGTGAGGGGGTTGACTCATAAATACAAACACAGGTTGCTTTCTCCAATATAAATCTTACAATGCTATTGTTATAACAACTCTTAAAATGAATATTTGTTTGTTTTTATATTTTACATGTATAGATGCTTTTCCTGCATGTCTGTCTGTGTACCATGTGTGTACAGTACACATGGAAACCAGAAGTGGAGTCAGGTCCCATGAAATTGGCATTACACATGGTTATTAGATGCCATGTAGGTGCTAGGAATTAAACCCAGCTCATCTGCATGAATAGCAAGTGCTGAGCCAGCTTTCAAGACCATAGATTAATTTTTTCTGTTCTACATAGCTATATATCTGTATTAAATTTATGTGTTTTGTTGGCCAGAAATTTTTTAGTAGTTTCTGAATTCATTTCTGTTAATTAACAAGGCTTTTGGGTCACTGTTATTGTTTCATTTCATAGTGTTTGCTGAGACACAATACATAAGCACTCTGTGTCAAGATTTTCTGTTAAAGTCTATACTCTGAAGTCATAATTGCTCCAGTGGCCATCTCTTATAGGCTACTACATGAACTGTGGAATGGATTCAGGAGATCATGAGGGGGAAAAGTGCAGGGTGGTATAAAAGAAAAGGTACTTGACCAAGTTACAGTTTAAGGATTGCAAATCCTAATATCCCCATATATTACCTGTCATGTGATCTTGGAGAAGTCACATCCCTCTGAGCTTGCCTTTTCTTGTTAATATAATAGAGACAGTGAACCTGGCTTAAGACATGAGGTTACTGTATTGATCCAAAGTGCCAATAGATTTTTTTAAAGGAAAAAAAATTGTAAATTACTAAATGTTATTACTATTTTCTCTCAAATATTGTCATTATTCTTGTAAACAAACGTTATAACTCAGCAGTGATGCTATAATTCAGCAAAATTCTTTCTTCTCATTGGTAATGTTCAGTAGGGTAGCACATAGCAGCCAAAGGGAGAAACCTCTAAACCTCATATTCTGACCTACTTCATCACAACAAAGATTGATCAAAACTGCATATTTTTTCATGACAGTTCCTTGCTCTATCTGCTTGGCTTTGTCTATCTACCTATTTGTTTATCACACCCATATATTATAAACACATAGAGATAGAAATATGTGTGTATGTGTGTATATCTTGGGATTTTTCTTCTTTGATAATTACTTTTGAACAGATCAAAGAATAGTAGAATCCTTTTCTACTATTATAAATGTGTAAAAATGATAAATTAAGATTAAAATGTATCTTTTGTTTTTAATTTCTTAAAAATAAGAATGATTTAGGATATAGCCACCATACAGTTGATACAGCTGATCATAAAAGGCTACGGCATCAAAGAAAACAGATGCTTTGTGTGTAAATTGTTAGCTAGAATTAAAATTCGCCCTTATATTGGTATTGCTACTATATTTATTGCTTTTCAGTGACCCATCACTGAGCTACTGTCAAATTAGAAAGACTAAAATCATTTCAATAACTGATAGGATTTCAGAGGCTTATTCACAAGATGAAATTTAAGCTTTTGAAAGCTTACCATGTGTGGACTTGAAGAGGATTGTTGATTTCAGTTGTAGAATCCCCAAGGTTGCCTGCTGTTTGTGGCTGCCAACAGCTTAAGGGCCCACAGTATAACACTCTAGAAAGTGGCTTTATATCAAATAAAACATTAAAGAAGCCAAAATATCTTAGCTTGTTCATACTCCAACATAGCATTTAAAGCTACATTTTCTTTGATAGAACTAGCCCCACAGTAAATGATCTCAATAGGCCATCGACATTGACACTTGGTTAACAAGCATTTTTCGAATAACAACTATTTTAGACTATCAAGTAAGACATATTTCCAGGCTCTGTAGTTGGTATAGCTACAAAACTACTAATCTTATTATATATAGACTAAATTGAATTGAATATAAGAGGTTAAAGTTTGTCTCATAAGACAAATATATATTTGTTTTGTGTTGTTTATAGTTCTTAACTTTTATATTGATGCATGAAATCATGTACATACATGAAGAAGTCAAAATAAATGTTGAGGAATGTAAAGAGGACTAACAGGAGTGGAGAGAAGGAGGAGAAAGACGAGTAGGAGAGCATGGTAGGCAGAACATGTTCAACATATAATAGATATTCATCCACAACCCTTGAAAGTAAATTTATAAAAGTAGAAGCTACTTAAAAATATTTATTGGGTTAATTTTTGGCTATGTGGAGAACTGAACCCAGGTCTTACACGTGCTAGACAAATATTCCACCACTGAGCTACATCTGTATTCCATGTTCATAGAGTTTTCACAGTTATAAAAATAGTACACATTCATTGTAGAAAACAAAACATTACATGTAACCAAGAGCCAGGCTTTGCCTGTAGTGCCAGCTGTTTTGGAGGCTATCATTTAAGTCAGAAGTTTGGAACCAGCCTGAACAATAGAGCCAGACTCTGTCTCAGGTAAACAAATAAACATTAATAAGTGGTTTAAATAATACAGAAGCAGGTAAAGTAAGCTGAATATGCCATACCAGCCACAGAAGTACTATAAAGATAATTGTCTACTATTTGCCTGAAGGAGACAACATACCCAGATATCCTGAGATAAAGGTCCTTCCAGTCTTGTTTTCACTATAACTGTTTGTTTCTCAGTATTAGGGAGCCTTGTGATCACAAACCAAGAAAATTGGATTCTAATCCCCATGCCATTAATTGTTTACCGATGACTCTTATTTCACTCATCTCAGTTTATTATGGATCATCTCGATGTAGGAACTAATAGTTCTTAACTGAGATGACAATGTAAGGAGTTTTTTCTTCTAAATATATGCAATTCTATAAATTCTAATCACTGTATACCACGCTTAGAAATCTCTAGTGTGGTAGGTACAGTTCCTGATGAAAATTTGTCATGTTCCTCAAATATATAGTGTTACAAAAAAGATGCTGAATTACAATAGAAAGTCTAATTATTTCTTTCCAGTTCTGATACAATTTCTATTTCTGATTTCTATAATATTGTAATAACATCCAGGCTAGTTTTAACCAATTAGATGGTATCTGAATGATTAAATACTCAGGATTTCTATTTGGATGGTCAATGAGCCTTTTCATTAGTATCCATGAAGAGGCTCACTAAGGCATAAGGGCATGCAAATGGCTTTAAGAAGTGAAGGATAAGAATGTTAATGTGTCAGCTAAGTGGTTTCTGTATGGCTCCTCAAAATACCATAAACAGATGTAGATGTGTAGGCAGAAGGCATCTGTTGGCTCACTCTGCCTTACTTTAGACATTCTAAGTCTTAACCTTCTGGGCCTCTTTGGCCTGAAAAATTACAGAACTTCTACACTGGGTTGTTTTTGTTGTTAATGGTGATGATGTTGTTTTTATTTGTTTTTTATTCATTTGATGCATCTTTATTAAGTACAATGTTTATTGATCATTGCTCTGGATACTAGGGACATGGTGATGGATAAGATTAGCCCCAAGATCTCCTTCACCACATTCATAATCGATGAGTATACTGTAGTGTACTAAGTGGTACAGTGAGGTAAGAGTAAGGTGTTATTAAGTACACTGGTGCCTGAACTAAACTTAGGAAGTCAGGGAAGATCTCCTAATGAGTGTGACATCTGAGCTACATTCTGAAAAGTGGCAAAGGTAGCCAAGAGAAGACCCAAGGGAAGAGTGAACCCAGTAGAAAGAACGTAAACGCTAAAAAGCCTTGAGTAAGTAGGGAACTTGAATCATTTAAGAAACCGGAAGGATGATGTTGGCTGTGGCTCTGTCATATGTAGTATCTATTGTGCTGAGATATGTTCCCTCCAATTCTACCTTCTCTGGGACTTTTATCATGAAGGCATGTTGAATTTTGTTGAAGGCTGTTTCTGTACTTACTAAGATGATCAGGTAGTTTTTGTCTTTAAATTCACTTACATGATTTACTATATTTATTGATGTATATTGAAGCATCCCTGCATCTCTGGGATAAACAACTTGATTATGATGGGTAGTCTTTTTGATATGTGTCTGTGTGCAGCTTAGAAGTATTTTATTGAAGATTTTTATAATGATGTTCATCAGGGATATTAGCCAGTAGTTTTTACTCTTCGTTGTTTCGTTGCTAATTTGGATATTGGACAACCTTTGTGGGAGTTTGTCGCTGGAGGCAATCAGTTCTCTCTCTCTCTCTCTCTCTCTCTCTCTCTCTCTCTCTCTCTCTCTCTCTCTCCCCCCAGCCATTAACCTATTGTAGCTCCTCATCTAGATGTGGGACCATGTGAAATTTCCTCTGTTGGCATTTATATGTCATTATGTTGGTCTTGTTGGGACAACCATATTGTTGAGAGTTCATAAGTGCATTACCTATCAACAGGTGCCCTGGGCTCTGCCTCTTACAATTTTTCCAGTCATCTCTTCCATGATTTTCCCTGAGCTTTAGATTTAGGGGTTGCTTTACAGATGTAACATCTATGGTTGGGAAACCCGCAGTTACTTATTCTATGAATTTTCCAGTTTTATATATCTGTAATAGTCTTCATTAGTAGCAAAAAGAAACTTCTTTGGTGAGAGGCAAGAGCTATATTTATTTGTGGATATAAGGACTGGCAAACAGTAAGAAAATATAAATAGAAAACAGTAAGAAAATATATTGTTTTTGGAAACTGGTAGGAATAAGTTCTCTGGATCTGTGATCTTTCCAGCTATGAGTAGGTGGCTAAGTTTACACTACTAGGCATGAACTCCCTTCTGATGAGCAGGTCTTAAGTCCAATAAGACAGCTGTTTGTTATCCCCAAGATAAAAGGGCCACTGGTTTACCATTGTGGGCATTTTGTAAGTCCAGTCATAGTGCTTTAAAAGCTGCACAGATGGGTGGGATCATTATTTGCTTTTCTCCATTGGCAGCTTGCATAACACCTCGATACTATGAAAGCTGCTTCTCAGGCAAACGGCTTCCAGGTCAGTTTCACCTTGATTCCTCCAAGTCAAAGTTTAAAGTGTGCCTTTTCTTTAGCAATTTGGCCTTAGTTTCAAATTCTGAGAGTCAAGCAAGAGAAATGGCAATAACTTATATTGTTTGGGTGGACCTCTTAGACTAGACACATGCACATACAAGCAAAGCTAAATGCACTCATATGATATATAGATAGATAGATAGATAGATAGATAGATAGATAGATAGATAGATATACATTCATATGCGTACATATGTAGTGATAGTAAAGAACAGATCATAAATCTGAAGGGGAGGAGCTGAAGGGGATAAGAGGGAACAGGAGTGATGTATGTGTAATGTTTATGTATAAAATTACCAAAAAATAAAACAGCCCTATTTCTTTAAAAAAAAGAATAGGAAGTTTGTGTGAGTAGAGTATAGATCCAAAGGGGAAGTGATGATAAATGAGCTGTCTGATATGACTAAATCATTTAGGACTCTGGAATCCATTTTATGGAGCTCAGAAACTCCTAAAGGCATTGGAGAAGCACAAGATCGATGCCAAGAATAGATTATATGCCTTGTGTCTTTAAATACTAAATGCACATAATCTGATCCAGCAGTAGATCTATTTCTATATATACTCACACATGGGAGATCATTTCTCAAAAAAAGATCTTCTTTGCTGTATTATTTGTAATATCATATGACTGAAAATCACCTAAATGTCCATTACTTAGAAGCTGGCTTAAATGTGAAAATCTGGGACATAAAGAGTTTCTCAGCAAGAAAATCAAGTTTTTGCAGCAGCTGTGGGAGGAAGCTGACATAATGTCCATTTTCTTATCTTTTCATTTTTAGTTTACATTTCTAACAATTTTAAAATAAATAATAAATAAAATTTCAATTTAAAAATAAAACATGCGCCGGGCCTGGTGGCGCACGCCTTTAATCCCAGCACTCGGGAGGCAGAGGCAGGCGGATTTCTGAGTTTGAGGCCAGCCTGGTCGAGAAACCCTGTCTCGAAAAACCAAAATAAATAAATAAATAAATAAATAAATAAATAAATAAATAAATAAAACATGCATAGCATGCCACTTTTCCCTGCAGAGCTAAACAGTCTGGCAACATCTTCATAACATAATATCATATACTAATTAAAAGATGGAAAACATGTTTTGGTAGAGAAAATATAGGTTGCTACAGTCACTTTGTATATTAATCAAATTAAATGTCAGAATTCTTTTGGCCTAGAACTCATGGTTAGGTGCATCCTATAAAAATGAGAATACTAGTGCACAGGTCTTGAATACAGGGATATTGCAGCACCAAAAGGTGGAATCATTTTAACAACTAAAGTAAATTAGTAAATGGTTACATTATGATATATAGTCATGCTATTTATTGGCTGTTGGACAATTATGAAACTATGTGTAGATCTGAAGGACTGACAGTATTCTTTTGTTTTGTTTTGTTTTTCAAGAAAGGGTTTCTCTGTATAGCTCGGGCTGTCCTTGAACTCATTTTGTAGACCAGGCTGGCCTCAAACTCAGAAATCTGCCTGCCTCTGCCTCCAGAGTGCTGGGATTAAAGGCATGCACCCAGCTTGACAGTGTTCTTTCTACTACTGGACTTTTTTTTATTAGATATTTTCTTCATTTAATTTTCAAATGCTATCCTGAATGTCCCCTATACTCTCCCCCTGCCCTGCTCCCCTACCCACCCACTCCCACTTCTTGGCCCTGGCGTTCCCCTCTATGGGGCATATAAAGTTTGCAAGACCAAGGGGCCTCTCTTCCCAACGATGGCTGACTAGGCCATCTTCTGCTACATATGCAGCTAGAGACACGAGCTCTGGGGGTAATAGTTAGTTCATATTGTTGTTCCACCTATAGGGTTGCAGACCCCTTCAGCTCCTTGGGTACTTTCTCTAGCTCCTCCATTGGGGTCTCTGTGTTCTATCCTATAGATGACTGTGGGCATCTACTTCTATATTTGCCAGGCACTGGCATAGCCTCACAAGAGATAGCTATATCAGGGTCCTTTCAGCAAAATCTTGTATGTGCAATAGTGTCTGCGTTCGGTGGCTGATGATGGGATGGATCCCTGGGTGTGGTAGTCTCTGGATGGTTCATCCTTTCAACTTAGCTCCAAACTTTGTCTCTGCCACTTCTTTCATGGATATTTTATTCCCTAATTTGGGGAGGAATGAAGTATCCACATGTTGGTCGTCCTTCTTCTTGATTTTCTTGTGTTTTGGAGATTGTATCTTGGGTATTCTAGGTTTCTGGGCTAATATCCACTTATCAGTGAGTGCATATCAAGTGACTTCTTTTGTGATTGGGTTACCTCACTCAGGATGATATCCTCCAGATACATCCATTTGCCTAAGAATTTCATAAATTCATTATTTTTAATAGCTAAATATTACTCCATTGTGTAAATGTACCACAGTTTCTGTATCCATTCCTCTGTTGAGGGACATCTGGGTTTGCTCCAGCTTCTGGCTATTATAAATAAGGCTGCTATGAACATAGTGGAGCATGTGTCCTTATTACAAGTTGGAAGATCTTCTGGGTATATGCCCAGAAGAGGTATTGCTGAATCTGCCGGTGCTACTGGACTTTTTAAAAGAGCAAATTCCAGAGTGATGTGTATATTTCCATCTTCAGAAAAAAGGGGGAGGATCTTTTAATCCAACAAAATGTTAGCACAAAAACAGTCATACAAAGAAGTAACATCAAGCAAAATACTGATAATTTCAGGTTGAAAGGGCTTGAGTAGAAATAGAATAGACTAGGAAGTGATTATTTATGTACTTCTGTGTTATTTCAATTACAATGAGCATAAATACTACAATGCTATGTAAAAACTTAATTAAAAATGGATAAAGTAGGGATAAAATGGACTGAAATGGGCACAAACGAAACAGAGAAAGCTCTCAGCAGGGTGCTGCTATATCACCACAAAAAGGACCAAGGGTGAATAAATTAGAAGAGCAGAAATGGAGACTAGCAGGCAGATTACTTAGTAAATGGAAACATTAAAGATTGGTTGTGTGATTGAAAGGAGACAACGATGTTAAGGAAGCCGCCCAGGTTTCTGGCAAGCTGCTGTAGTGTTCACTGAGATAGTGATCAAGGGAGGAATATGTGTGGTTTAAGACATGTTGGAGCTACAGGTACCTTTGGGAAATTCAAGAGACAACTATAAGCAGTCTGAGATATGCATCAGGAGCTCAGGAAATATATGCAGGCTAATAGAGATCCTTAGCATGAGGACTCCATTATTTCCAAGTGCTTGAGTGTTGGTCTAAGCTGGTATGTATGTATGTGTATATATATTTAACTGAGAAGATATATATGTATATACATATATATCTTCTCAGTTAAATGAGCCATATATGAGGGTTTATTGGCTAATTTAACTTTGAAGACCTCAATACAGATAGCTTTGAACATTACTTAACCTTGGGGCATAAGTGATATCATTAGGACTTTTTCTTCTATGCCTCCTTTAGACATGTTCTATCTCTGGAATAGCAAAAATAGCTGTTAGCAGCTCTTCGTTTATCTTAACCATTTAGGAAACCCAGTGGAAAGTGTATGCTTCATCCAGCTGAATTCAGTAAGAAAGATGTTGACAACATTGGTGACAATAGTTTTAATAGAGAAGTTGGAACATAAAGGTTCAGGATGAAGCCAGATCATGAAGAAGAAAATACTATGATTACATAGTGCTTTTCACATAGTAGGTATTTAATAAATTTCAGGTTATTATTTTGTTCTTTCTTTTCCATTCATTTCTAACAAATGGAGTACCAAGCTCAAAGGATAATGGATTGCCTGTGTTTGCTTCTTTTGGACTCTTAGGGGCTTGAAATACACACCAACCAAAAATATAACTACTGAACAGAGAAGAACAACAAGAGCCTCAAACAACCAGGGGTGCTTTTAAATACCCATTCTAATTCGTTAAAAAAAAAAAATGGTGCTTTAATCCCAAATGACCTTAGTATTGTCTCTACCTCACTATTCCTTTCCTCTATTCTCCATACACTTGATATGTAAACACTAGCAAGGTGAAGCAAACTTTTCCTTTTTACTAAATAGAAGATTTGAGCTGTGTACAATGGTTATTGTTGACAGCAGTGTTCACTTTTGATCTTCTACGTACCAACTTACAGTCAAGGGAAATACAATTAGAGCTATGCTATAATTTAGAAGCAACAGTTAATCCTACTTCATTTGTTGTTCAGGACTCTCAACTTAGAAGAGATAGATCTTATATCACATGTTCACAAATGTAGACAGAGCTTTTGAAATGACAAAGAACTAAGGAGGCTTTACTGTAGCTTTGTGAATCTTGTCTGCATTCTACCACTTCTTTAGTGACCCTAGTGTTGTGATTTATTAGGGAACTTGTTTATGGGCCCACCCACGCTGAATTCTCTATATATTAAGCCAGGGGTCTAACCAGCCTGTGCTTTGTCAAGTGGTATTCTAGAAGAAAGTGGCTTCATACATATCTGTTCTCCTGGTAGCAAAACAAATCATGGGCCTGGCCTGATGCCAGAAAGTTCATAGTGTCATCTTTACAGATGACATTCTGCACATTGTTATCTTATATTTTGCTAGAATAGCAGGAAGAAGACTGACTTGGTAATTTGCTATATTCTGATCCTAATCTTCTTAGAAATATGACTTCTTTAAAAGGAAATGGGAACAGAATATGTTTTTCATGATAACCTCATGGTATCTCCTGAAAGGATGTTCAGTTATTGTAAATACAGCAATTTGATTCTCTCCTTGAATTTCAGATATATTTCATCTTTTAAAAATAAACTACATTGTCAACACACAGACATTGCAATCACAAAGTCACAGCAGTTGCAGATACCTACACAGGGGCTGCATAAGAATGGACCCATCAATAGACAGACATGGATAGAAAGGAGACTATGGATGGCCCTAGCCCTCACTGATGAACTAGATGCTACAAATAAATTCAAGGAGAGGAGAAGTCAGTGACTTCAACTATGTTCCAACTCATGATTCCAATTCAATGGTCACACAAAGATATGGTTAAACTAAATGAGTCCCAGAACAAAACGAAAGTCATCATTTGTGGGAGACTGACAGGTAGGGAAGAAGGAAGACTGACCGGATAGGAACAAGTTAAAACAGGATAGAGGGAGAAGGTAATTGGTAATCAGAATGTTTTATATGTATATATATGTAAAATATTCTGATTACCAATTACCTATATATATAATATGAAATTGCCAAATAATAATAATACTTCAAATATTAAAGCATGAACTGAATGCTTCCAAAAATGAAAATTTTGTACTTCATGTCACACATTAGAAATATCTATTTGGTGCACTACGGGGGGGGGGGTCCCCAACCTCTTCTTTCCTGAGGTTGCCTGTTTACATTCTTTCTGCTGGCCCTCCCCACTTTTGGTTGCTTTCTTCTCCCTCCCAAGTGGGAATGAGGCATCCTCACTTGGGCACTTCAGCTTGTTAACCTTTTTGAGTTCTGTGGACTGTATCTTGAGTATTCTATACAATTTTTTTGGCTAATATCCAATTATTAGTGAGTACATACCATGCATGTCCTTTTGGGTCTGAGTTACCTCACTCAGGATGATATTTTCTAGTTCCATCCATTTGCCTGCAAAACTCAGGGTGTCCTTGTTCTTAATAGATGAGTAGTATTCCATTGTGTAAATGAAACACATTTTCTGTATCCATTCTTCTGTCGTGGGACATGTAGGTTGTTTCCAGCTTCTGGCTATCACAAATAAGGGCATCAAGTGAAGGATGGGGTTGCCATCCCACAGTCACAACTCTGACCCATAACTGTTTCTGTCTGAAAGAATTACAGGGATGGAAATGGAGAGGAGCCTGAAGAAAAGAAGGTCCAGTGACAGGCCCAAAGTGGGATCCAGCTCAAGGGGAAGCCCCAAGGCCTGACACTATTACTGAGGCTATGGAGCACTTACAAAAAGGGATCTATCATGACTGCCCTGTAAAAGACCCAACAAGCAGCTGAAAGAGTCAGATGCATATATTTGAACCCAACCAGTGGACAGAAGCAGCTGACAACTGTTGTTGAATTAGGGAAGACTGAAAGAAGCTGAGGAGAAGGGCGATTCTGTAGGAGGACCAGAGGTCTTAATTAATCTGGAACCCCGAGATCTTTCAAACACTGGACCACCAAATAGACAGCATACACCAGTTGATATGAGGCCCCCAACACACATACAGTAGAGGACTGCAGGGTCTGTGTTCATTCAGAGATGGTGCACCTAACCCTCAACAGACTGGAGGCCCCAGGGAGTTTAGAGTTCAGGTGGGGTGGAGGGTGGGGGCATCCATGTGGAGATGGGGTGTGGTGGGGAAGAGGTGTGGGATGTGGAGCAGTTGGAGGGTGGATGGGGAAGGGCATGGAAAGAAATATGGAGTGTAAAAAATAAATTACAAATAAAATTAAATTTTAAAAAGATTAAAAAGAAATATCTTTGGTGGTTTTAAAAAAACAAACATTTCTCACATGAATCATAAATACAAGTCGCCCAAGAGATGGTAAAGACATTTGCAGCTAAGCCTGATCCCTGGAACCCCCAAAGTGAAATCAAAACATAGACTTCCCCCAACACGCAGCCCCCGAAACCTCTTTCATGGTGTGTGGCCCCAGTGCACACACAAAATAAAGAAATGCAGGAAAATAAGGCTTAAGGAGCTGGTTCTTAGTTTGCTTCCTGTTCCTGAGATAAGCACCATGACCAAAAAGCAACTTAAGAGGAAAGAATTTATTTCATTTTACAGATTGTAGACCATTGTGAACAGAAGTTAAGACAGGAACTCAAGGCAGGAACCTGGAGACAGAAACTAAACTAGAGACCATGGAGGAATGCTGCTTACTGGCTTGCATCCCGTGACCAGCAGTGGCACTGCCTATAGTGAACTAGGTCCTCCATCAGTTAACAATCAAAAACAAAAACAAAAAGAAGCCTGCCCCCACAGACATGACCACAGGTCATGATGCTGATGAGGGTGGTTCCTCAGTTGAGGTTCCCTCTTTCCAGATGATTCTAGATTGTGAAAAGGTGTTGAAAACTAACCAGAATCGATGAGTTAATATAATATATTCAGAAATAACATCTCTCCTCTCTTCTTCCCCTCCTCTACCCTGTGTTTATGTATCTTCCACAACCAGTTAATCAGGTGCTGGGGATGGAACGCACGACTTCATGAGTATTAGGTAGGCACTCTGCCAATTTCATTACATCCCCAATGCCCAAGGAAAACCTTATGAACCCTAGGGTTTTTTGTGACAGCTTTGAATAAAGAAAGAGCATAGAACTTAACAGTATGCAACCCTGTAACATCTCTCAGATTAAGTTTTCTGTTTAATTAAGATGACAGTGCTACTTCCTTTGATAAGATAGTGTAAGAATTAGTTATCATACATAATACCTACTTCAATACTGGCATATAATAGGTGCTTAATAATTGATATCCATTAGTTCCAACTATACTGTAAGAATAATACAAGTTCATTTTTATCTCAGATTAAATGACAAACATTGCAGTCCTCTTGACTACTTTATAGTTGAAGAAAGAAGTTGTCCTGTTATCCTGTTTTTCTTATAAGACTGTCAAGACCTAAAAATATGAAATGTTCCCCAATATTATGGAAGACCCTTTACTTAAAGAGTACTTTTTTCTTCCCATTGTCAATGTATTAAAAACTAAAGAATAAAAATTAGACATTGGAAGCCTAAGGCTGTATCTCTGTAATAGAACATTTGCCAACATGTATAAGGTCTGACTTTGATTTCAAACACTGCAAAAAATGTTAATGGATATTATAAACTATCATTACTATAAGATCATATAATCATTACATCTGGTCTCCCCATCATTTAATAAAAATCAGAATATTAAGCTTAGAAAATAAAATAGATGTATCATATCCCAGTTATTTGTGGGAAACAGATAGCCTAGAATCTCTCAAATGAAAAAAAAACTGATAAGAGTAGAAACAACCCTTATTCTAACTCTAAGAGAAATAGTACACAATGCACCAAACCTATTGCTTTAGTACTATATAAAACCAAAGGCTAGGTGCTGATGTTATGAGCTTGGTTGTCTAACGAGCACTTACCATGAGAAAAAAATGTATATAAGATATGGAAAGTCTGCTACCTTAAGATTTTACATTTAGAGTTTTTAAAGAATGTGAACATATTTTTATATTTAAGTCTCTCTCTCTCTCTCTCTCTCTCTCTCTCTCTCTCTCTCTCTCTCTCTCTGTGTGTGTGTGTGTGTGTGTGTGTGTGTGTGTGTGTGTATGACATGATCTTCATATTAACAGAACGGCTATGTGAATGGATACCTTATTCAGACTCCAAAACTTCCCTACATATATATTTTTCTGGTTTTCTTTCCCTCATCCTGCCTTTCTATTCCCTCCTCTCCCTTCCTTCCCTTCCCTTCCCTTCCTTTTCCCTTCTCTGCCCCTCCCTTCCTGCTGTTCTCACCACTGACTCCATTTTCTAATAATCTAAGGCTTCTAGTTCAGTACTCAGTGTTAGGATTTTGAAAATACATTTTTTTATAAATAGTTTTGTTTAACTTTAATTTGTGTTAGATAAACTTACTTAAAATTGAAAAATCCAAAAACTCATGTTTCTTTACTATGAAAAAGGAGTGAAGTCTTTCAAGTCTAATGTACAGTTCCAAAACTCCAAATATATCTTGGTAGATGTTGAACATCTCACTCTCTGGTCGACTGTAGGATTGTTGTGGGATTCTCATTCCTCAATTAAATAGCTATATCTAGCATGACAATTAGAATGTGTGTTAGTTAGCCTTTTACTGCTGTGACAAAACACTTGAGCAAATCAACTTAGAAGAGGAAAAATTTATTTTGTCTCAAAATGTCAGAGGCTCAATCCATAGTTTGCTGACTCCCCTGATTTTAGGTCTTTGGAAAGGAGAAAAGATCATGGCAGAAGTACATGGTAGGGGGATGCTGTTCACTTCATGACAGTCATGAAGCAGATAGGCCATAGACAAGGTATATCCTTCAAGGGGGCATGCCCCAAGTGACCTACTTCTTTAATTAGGTCCCACCTCATAACTTTCTCCAATAATGCCATAAAATTATTAGTTGACCTATCAATGAATTAATGCAATGATAATATTGGAACTTATCATTATCCAGTCACTTCCCCAAACCCCCATCAGCTAGGGAACAATCATTCAACACATGAGCCTTTTAGGGAGACACTTCAACACACTATAGCAGAGGGCTTTCAGCAGATTTTAGAAAGGGTTCTTGCTGATTGAAATGTTCACTACTGATGAATTAAGTGGTGTCAGATAGGTAAGATGATAAACTGTGTGCATCTATTACATAAGAATTATAAAACATTGTAATTAGGAAGAATTATGACATATAATAATCAAGCCAACTCTACTAGAATACCTCTTAAAGAATACACAAGGACTCTAGAATACTTCATATGGACTTTAAATTTTTACATTGCAACCCAAGTACATGAAACATGAATGTGAACAAGGGCACAATTGAATAATTTTGATTGCAGATATATATTAAAATCTGGAAGGATCTTAAGAATATCATTATAAATGAATGTAAATTATTGATCAAAACTGTGCATGTAAATGTTGAAGATTATATTAAATATGATATTAATTGAATAGTTACATACTTTACAGTGACCTTAACACGAAACTAGTTAGCCTCCTTGTCACTTCATAGATTGCTATAAGGCTCAAGTGAAATGATGTCTATGCAAATGCTATACAAGCTACAAAGCAATCTACAAAAGCTGAGTACCAAAAAAATATATTATAAGAGTTCATAAGCTTAGGAATTCCAAAGAAATGGAGGATTATAAGAGGCCTAGTATCCTTAGCACACCATAGCAGTGGTTCTCAGTCTATGAGTGGTTGTATATCAGATATCCTACATATCAGATTTACATTACAATTCATAATGGTAGCAAAAACACAATTATGAAGTAAAAATGAAATAATTTTATGGTTGTGGCTCACTACAACATGAGAAGCTATATTTAAGGGTCACAGCAATAGGAAACTTGACAACCACTGCTCTAGAGCCTTCATGATTGTTAAGAGGCCTTGATCTTTGACAAAGGGGCTAACCATCCAGTAGTAAAAAGACAGAATTTTCAACAAATGGTGCTGTTTCAAATGGTGGTTAGCATGTAGAAGAATGCAAATTGATCCATTCTTATCTCCTTGTCAATTCCAAGTGGATCAAGGACCTCCACATAAAACCAGATACACTGAAACTAATAGAAAAGAAAGTGGGGTCTTGGGAATATACAAAAAAGATGCCCCACTACTATGTTCATAGTGGCCTTATTTGTGATAGCCAGAAGCTGGAAACAACCCAGATGTCCCACAGCAGAAGAATGGATACAGAAAATGTGGTACATTTACACAATGGAATACTACTCAGCTACTAAGAGCAAGGACATCCTGAGTTTTGCAGGAAAATAGATAAAACTAGAAAATATCATCCTGAGTGAGGTAACTCAGACCCAAAAGGAAATGCATTATATGTACTCACTAATAAGTGGATATTAGCCAAAAAGAAAAAGGAAAAAGAAAAAACCCATACAGAATACACAAGATACATTCCAGAGAATTCAAAAGGCTCATTCCCACTTGGGAGGGAGAAGAAAGCAATCACAAGTGGGGATGGAGGGAGGGATTTGGGAGGGAAAGTGGACGATGTGGGGGCAGTGGAAGGTAGGGGGGAACCTGATGTGGTATTGGGTGAGGGAAAAGGACTGAAACCCTGAGGGCCAGCAGAAAGAATGTAAACAGGCAACCTCAGGAAATAGGAGGTTAGGGGGACCTCCCCCCAAGAATGCACCAGAGACCTGGGAGGTAAGAGAATCCAAGGATTCACAGGGAGGAACCTTTGATGAAATGCTCAACAATACGGAGAAGGAACTTACAGAGCCCACCTCCAGCAGGAAGACAAGACAACAAGTGAGGGAAGGGGTTGCCATCCCACAGTCACAACTCTGACCCATAACTGTTTCTGTCTGAAAGAACTGCAGGGATGGAAATGGAGAGGAGCCTCAGGAAAAGAAGGTCAAGCGACAGGCCCAAAGTAGGATCCAGGTCAATGGGAGATCCCAAGGCCTGACACTATTACTGAGGCTATGGAGTGCTCACAAAAAGGGATCTATCATGACTGCCCTCTGAAAGACCCAACAAGCAGCTGAAAGAGTCAGATGCAGATATTTGAACACAACCAATGGACAGAAGCAGCTAACTCCAGTTGTTGAATTAGGGAAGGCTGAAAGAAGCTGAGGAGAAGGGCAATTCTGTAGGAGGACCAGAGGTCTTAATTAATCTGGAACCCCGAGATCTTTCAAACACTGGACCACCAAATAGACAGCATTCACCAGTTGATATGTGACCCCCAACACACATACAGTAGAGGACTGCGGCGTCTGTGTTCATTCAGAGATGATGCACCTAACCCTCATGAGACTGGAGGCCCCAGGAGTTTAGAGGTCAGGTGGGATTGGGGGTGGGGGCATCCACATGGACATGGGTTTGGTGGGGAGGAGGTGTGGGATGTGGAGCAGTCAGAGGGTGGATGGGGAGGGGCAGGGAAAGGAATATGGAGTGTAAAAAATGAATTAAAAATAAAATTAGATTTAAAAAAGAAAGAAAGTGGGGAAGAGCCTTGAGCACATGGGCACAGGGGAAATTTCCTGAACAGAACACCAATAGCTTATGCTCTATGATCAAGAATTGACAAATGGGACCTCATAAAATTGCAAAGCTTCTGTAAGGCAAAGGACACTGTCAATAGGACAAAACAGCAACCAACAGATTCTGAAAAGATCTTTACCAACCCTATGTGTGATAGAGAGGTAATATCCAGTATATATAAAGAACTCAAGAAGTTAGACTCCAGAAAACCAACAGCAGATGCAGGCGAGGATGTGGAGAAAGAGGAACACTCCTCCATTGCTAATGGGATTGCAAGCTTGTACAACCACTCTGGAAATCGGGACTACCAGAGGATCCAGCAATACCTCTTCTGGGCATATACCCAGAAGATGTTCTAACTGGTAATAAAGTCACATGCTGGCAAGAACCCAGATGTCCCTCAATAGAGGAATGGATACAGAAAATGTGGTACATTTACACAATGGAATACTACTCAGCTATTAAAAACAATGAATTTATGAAATTCTTGGCCAAATGGATATATCTGGAGGATATCATCCTTAGTGAGGTAACCCAATAACAGAAGAAGTCACTAGATATGCACTCACTGGTAAGTGGATATTAGCCCAGAAACTTAGAATACCCAAGATACAATTTGCAAAACACAAGAAAACCAAAAAGAAGGAAGACCAATAGGTGGATACTTCATTCCTCCTTACAATAGGGAACAAAATAATCATAAAAGGAGTTACAGAGACAAAGTTTTGAGCTAAGACAAAAGGATGGACTATCCAGAGACTACCCCACCAGGGGAGTCATCCCATCATCAGCCACCAAACCCAGACACTATTGCACACGCCAGAAAGATTCTCGTGGAAGATGGCCTAGTCGGCCATCATTGGGAAGAGAGGCCCCTTGGTCTTGCAAACTTTATATGACCCAGCACAGGGTTCTTTTCTCATACTACAATAATAATGTTGTTCAAAAATGGCATAACCAAAAGACAACACTGTACAATATTCACAATATTCCTTTTTAACATTTAAACATAAATGAAGAAATATATATTACAGTGTATGCTATTATGCCATATTTACTCTCTCCCTTAGCTCCCTTGTTTGTATTGCTTTTCTGGGGTATAGCATGGGACAACTGACCTTTTATTGGCATAAAAGTATCTTGGATAACATTCCCATATTTCTGGGGGTTTTAGTACATTTTTCTAGTCACTGCCCATAACTAGACTTACTTTTTATTCCTGTTCCATAAAACCTATCAAAATGTAAGTGAAAGATGCCATTATAGAAATAATATTACATGTGTTTCAATTTTAAAGTAAATCATTAACCTTTAACACATTTTTAGTAAGAAAGTACAATGCATTTTAATACTGTAGTTGTAAGTCATTGGAGCAGTAAACTGGACTTTGGTTTCTCATTTGAGAATTAGCATTCACATTGCCAGTTTGCAGCCCACTTCCCATGAAATCTTAAACATGTTTATTAATCTCTCGGCTTCACTTGCCATAAAAATGCCAATAATGTTGATACTTCGCTGGCTAACTGTGGAAATTAAATAATGCTTTTTGAAGACTGATTTTCAAAAACCTGTAAAAATCTAAGTTCAGATTCCCTATATGCACCTGCCAGGTCTCTCTTTGGCTTCAGCCTTGAACTGCTTTTATTTCCTTTTGATCCTATATAAACACTTCAGAATCATTTCCTTATAGTTTGATCCACCTAATAGGCCCTATTTCACAATGTTTTTTTTCCATTAGAACTTGCTATGCAAAGCCCTAGTACCTAAGGTTTTTATTATTGCCTCCATACTCTTCTACTTTAATGCACTCTGAAACAGAAAAAAAAATAGAATTTTCTATTCTTTTATGCTCCAAAGTCAAACTCTTCTTTTGTCCTCCCAGTACCTCCACATATAATCAAGTAGAGAAAGATGGCTTAGGAGACCCACCAAGAACAAAGATGGAGTTTTAAGGAGATGAAAACTGTCGCTGGGCCACCCCTGGACAGCGCAGATGGGTGTGTGGAACTGGGCTGACCTGACAGACCTAAGGGTCTGACCGGCCTGCACTGTGCTGGTGAGAGACTAACGTGCTGATTCTGCAGCGCTGAGAACTGCTATGGAGAGCAGGTGCTACGGCTGCACTGTCCAGTTCACCCTCTTCAAGGAGTATGGCTGTAAGAATTGGGGCTGAGCCTTCTGTAATGGCTGTCTTAGCTTCAGTGCTCTGGTACTCCGGGCTGGCAACACACAACAGAAAGTCTGCAAGCAGTGCCACACAATCCTGACCAGAGGGTCTGACACTGCCTCCAAGTGATCGCCACCTCAGAACTATAAGAAACTTGTGGCAGCCTTGGAAACCAAGAAGCCCAGCACTTCTCTGAGCCAAGGGTGAGCCACAAAGACCAAGCCATCGCTGAGGGCCTAGCATGGCTTCGGCAGTAAAACAAGCCCAAGTCAAGCATAGAGGCACGGCTAGCCTCACTGAAGGATGAAGTCCAGGGCCCCATTCCTTCCACACAGGAGATGGAGAATCAGCTTGCAGCATTGCAGGGCAGAGTCCCACTTCTTCACACTTTGAGACTGGCACACCAGGCACCAGATCTCAGGACCCAGGGCCAGCAGACGCAGAATCTGCTAACAGAGTTGACAGATGAGGTGGCTATTGATGAAAGCTGTCAGCCAAGAGCCTCAGCCCCCTCTCCAGAGTGACCTCAACAAGGGAGCTACAAGAAACCAGCACACAAATACCCAGGGGCAGGCCACCCAGTCTCTCGGGGAGGAAAAGAACAAGCTGCTAGCTGAGGCAGCAGTTGAGCTACAGGAGAACAACCAGGCAGGAATAGATCCTGGCTCTTGCCAAAAGATTGGTTATGTACAGCAGAGTGACCCTCCAGGACGATCACCCCCAAGACAGTGATGAGGATGAAGAGACAGCCATCCAGAGAGTCATGTAGCAGCTCACTGAAGAAGCTGCCCTGGATGAGACAAGTGGCTTTAACATTCCTGAGAAACCAGCCCAACCCTGCAAGACAGAGACTGAGCCCTAGTTTCTGCTTCAGGGGCCCCAGGCTGAGGCAGAAGTACTCCCCTGGTGCTGTATCTGCAATGAGGATGCTACTCTGCACTGTGCTGGCTGTGATGGAGACCTCTACTGTGCCCAGGGCTTCTGGGAGGGCCAAGATAGCTTTGATCTTAAAGAGCATCAGACTTCTCCCTACCACCCCCGACCGCCTTGCCAAGAACACTGAGGAAAACCTAATGATCTCCTGAGGTGGTAGTGCCACAGCAACCAGCAGGCTGGGAAGAAACCTGGGCTAAGTCTCAGAGTATCCAGGGGACAGCAAACCCTGCTCTACGGATGGCAAGCACACCCCTTTGTGAGCTACCCGGTCCCTGGAAGGAAGAAAGATAATAACTCTGACAGAGGCCAGGTGAGAGGAGGAGTCACAGCCCTCCCCTAAGAGGCTGGCCTCAGAGACTGATGAGAAGAAGAAGAGACCAGACTGAAGCTAAGAGTGATACCTGAAATCTGCTTCCCAGGCCCAATCCTGGCTATAGTGGAGCTAATAAAAAGGAGATGAAAACTAAATATAAAAGGTTGAGACAAGATTCCAGCTTTTGTTTTAGATGATTGGTTCCCAAGGGGTTACTGCATTTTTAAACTAACTACTACATATAAGCCAGTGTGAATTAAGATCTTTAAATATAAAACATATCCCATGCTTAAACCCCCCGAAGCAATGTAAACTATCTAATTAATGTATCTACATTGATTCCATAGTTAAATGAACATATTTTAAATATATGCAGCTCAGTCAAAAGAAAGTATGAAAACTTCAACTGTGTGTGTATTTATTGTATTTATGTAGAGTGCATACATACATGTGTATTCAGGTGTACATGCCCAAGTAAGGACAAGAATGTTTTGTTCTGTGACATTTCTCGACCTTATTCCTTTCAGACAAGATCTCCACTGAACAAGAGCTAGGCGAGCAGCTAGCAAAGCCCCAGAAATCTTCTTGTCTCCAGCTTTCTCACATAGAGTGTTGGGGTTGCAAGCGCCCTCAGCCACACACAGCTTTTTAATATGGGTTCTGAACTCGGGTCATCAGTCACCTCAAATCAGACAGTATGGTGTACTCTGATTTTGATTTACTAACAAAATTATTTAAGGTGTTATATAAAATTACTGCTAGATACTGTTAATAAAGCTTATGTAAAATATGATTGAATATTACATTTAGACTTCTGTCCATTCCCAACATCTTTATTATATATATGAAGATATTCCACAATCTGAAGGAAAAAAGGATCCAAAATGTGAAGCCACTCTAGTCCTTACGTATTTTGGATAAAGATCAAACCTTTATAACAGTTCTGTAACACTCTGCTCTTTGTATGTATATGCTGATATTTTTGGCTAAAACCTATCTAGTTTATATTTGAGAACTTAGTAACTCTAATGTACTTAATTTGAAACTTATTGAAAACTTTTAATGACTACAGTAGCAATATGTGTTCCTTCTAAATCTGTTTTAGAAGCATTAGAAAAACATGTATTCTAACACAAGGAAACCATCAACCCAATCTCAGCTCCTACACACTGTCAATATTAACAATTAGATGAGTTTTCTAGATATATTCATTCACTTTAAGGTCTTAGAGTTTTAATGTTTTTGTTCTTCCTTCTTACTTTATCTGATACTATACATGCAATGGAAAGCTATAAGTCTATGTGTGGTCAATCATAGAACTAAAACAGTGGTTTGTACCACTAGAATTACAATATTCTATTGTTCGTTTAGATTAATTTTCCTGACCATATCTTCTCTCCCCTCAGCAAAAGACATACCATTTGGCTTGTATTTATGCTAAAAGCTACAGTGAATACAAATCAATGTTGCAATATTTTCTTAATACCCTTTGGGGGAAAAAATCAGAGACCTAGAGGCACACTATAAAACCAGAACTAAAAATCACTGTTTTAGTGTATTGATCTCCAACAAAGTACCTGATCATTTCTCCCAGTGGGTATGAAACAGGCTTCTGAGGGGGAACATAATGATTTGGAAACATCACATGTATCCATTTCACCTTCAGTCATAGGCTTCTTTCTGTTCTTAGGAATCTGCTTAACATGGGTAGTTTATAAGGGAGAGAAAAGAATCTAAATGTGAGTTTTGGACTATGTGCTGCATCTTGACATTTTTCTTTCCAAAATTCCCAGAGCTCTATACAAAAAACATTAACAGAAAAACAACTAAGTACCATGGACATTACAGAAGCTATTTTCTTTGTGCATGCTACTGACTGACAAATTCAAGGACTTTTGCATACTTTTTCTTCACTAGATACCAAATAGTTATATTTCCCTTTTCTTTCCAATTAACCTAAGTCATCTATTCAACATCCATCATTTTCAGAAATCGCAAAAATGGACTTTGCAATTTTTAAACCTATTTTTATGTATATGTGTATTTTTGACTGCATCTATGGCTGTGTACTATGTTTACACAGTACTCATGGAAGCCAAAGAAGGCATTGGATCCTGCCTTGAATCCCTGGAACTGGATCCAATTCTAGGCTCTTAACCACTGAGCCATCTCTCTCCAGCCCCTAAAATGTTTTTTTTTTTTTTTAGGGTTATTTATTTATTTATTTATTTATTTATTTATTTATTATGTGTAAGTACACTGTAGCTGTCTTCTGACACTCCAGAAGAGGGAGTCAGATCTAATTACAGATGGTTGTGAGCCACCATATGGTTGCTGGGATTTGAACTCAGGACCTTCAGAAGTGTAGTCAGTGCTCTTAACCGCTGAGCCATCTCTCCAGCCACTAAAATGGGTTTTTAATCATATGCTATATGATCCCAGTCCCAGCAATTGTTGAGACCTAAAAGAAAAATAAATACAAAAACCTCTTATTGCTATTCTAATGAGTTTCTCTTTCCTTTCCCTTTAGAAAAAAAAATGACACAATTAAAGTAGAAATTTGTAGCATGTCTTTTCTCTAACCTAACCCTATTTACTCAGCACTTCCAATTATATATATATATATCCAACTTCAAAGTAATATAATATACAGGCTAAGAAAGGACTCCTTAGAATTTCTATCCATAAACTGTTTTACACGACCTTCCTGGAATCATTGTTATATGAGATTCCATATAAGAAACAACAAAAATATAAGTTGGAATTGGATACCAGAAGATCACTTTCAATAATTTTAGATATAATAGTACTTATGTATTTCTATGATTTCAGTTTATTTTTGCTATATAAAATTACTGGATTTATGAAGCACCATATGATTATGTCTATTAAACAGAATGATTGTTACACAGAACAGTTAGGTAAAAATATATCTAGAATGCATATCTAATTTAGCCATTAATTGGTCATGATACTTAGATCAACCCTGCTTAATGTTGAAAGCAGAGGAAAGTAATGGCCTAACTCTAGTCTAACAACCATAAGGATATTACCAAGATCAATACATCAGGCATATATTGGATTATAGAGTACTTGCTTAGCATATGGGGGACCCTTTGTTCAATTCCTATTCCTATAGAAAATTGGAAAAGTATAAAGAGTTGCCAGAAAATGCTTTGTATATTAAACATTTGTACACATACAGATCTTCAGATGTGATTACATTTTCAGCTCAACATTCAAAAGAATATTCATTTCCTGTTCACTTCCCTTGTACTGTGAAGATATGACCACAAGGTCCTTTGTGCTTGTCTGTATAGTTAGAAATGCCAGCCTTTGTACAAAAAATATATTTTACTTGAGAAAAAGAATATTGTGTCACATTATCTCTTATAAAAATTAAAATAGAACATTTTGTTAAAATGACTAGACAAATATTATATGTGGTATGCACAAAACAAAATTTATAGGTGCCTGAATACTTTGCTTATTGAAATAAAATGAGGATTATGATAGTCATTTCCTTTTTAGTCTTTTTGAATTAATTAATACATGTATTATAGGACCCAGCATGGCATGATGTCTTGGTCTAGATGTGTATTATACAGAGATTCCATTGAGCTAATTAAACATATCCCACCAACTTAACATTTTGATGGTGAAAATGTTAACTGTCCATTTAACAACTTTAAAATATATATTATATTATTTTCCATTGTAGTTACTATATAATATAATAAACAAAATGTAGTTCCCCACTATAATCAAGACTTTTTAAAACTAAGTTTCTGATACATTTTTTGATTTGTGTGTGTGTGTGTGTGTGTGTGTGTGTGTGTGTATGTGTGTGTGTGTGCGTGCATGTACAAACACCACTGTACAGGTGTGGATTTCAGAGGACAACTTGCAGGGAGTTGGTTCTCTTCTCCCATCAGACAGATACTGCAGATCAAACTCAGGTCCTCAAGCTTGGCAGAAAGTGTCTTTGCCTAAGTCATCTTACCAAGCCTAAACTGAAACTTGTATATCCTTCGTTCGCTGTCTTCCCATTTTCATGTCTCCTTCTTGGGTGGAGAAGGTACCCATCTACCTCTTGCAACCCCTTTTCCTCTATGTTTTTATGAATTCCACTGTTTATACTCAGATTGTACAGTGTTTGCCTCTCTGTGACCTAGGGGAAAATATCTATATATAACTTTTGAAAAAAAACTTTGTTTTTAGGTAGATATAGATATATAGATATAGATATAACTGTTAACCCTCATTATATGTAGTACCCTCATTATATATGGGTACTACATGCATGTCTGGTGCTCACAGAAGTTAGAGGTCATCCCCCTAGCACTGGAGTAATGAATGGCTGTGAGCCATCATGTGGGTGCTGGGAAAACAACCAGGCCTTCTGCAGAAACAATATGGTTTTTTAACTGAGCCATCTCTCCAGCCCCCAGAATTTCCTTTTTAAAGTTGTATAGTTTGAGTTTATCTCTGTCTGTCTGTCTCTCTGTGACTCTGTCTGTCTCTGTCTCTCTCTGTCTGTGTGTGTGTGGGGGGGTCATACGGAGTTTAGAGGTCAGTTGAGGTGGGAGCTGGGGGCATCCACATGGAGACAGGGTGGGGTGAGGAGGAGGTGTGGAATGAGGAGCAGTGGGAGGGTGGATGTTGGCGGGAAATGGAATATGGAGTGCAAAAAGTAAATTAAAAATAAAATAAAATTGGAAAAAAAATAACATAGCAATTCCTTTGAATATGTAACCAGAAGTAGAATTCTTAGGCCATACAGTAAATTCTATTTGTAGGGTTTTGGTTTTGGGGGCATTGGGGGGGGGAGCTTCCATACTATTTCCCAAAATGTCCATATAATCTTTTTTTTTTTTTTTGGTTTTTCAAGATAGGTTTCTCTGTGTAGCCCCGGCTGTCCTGGAACTCACTTTGTAGACCAGGCTGGTCTTGAACTCAGAAATCCACCTGCCTCTGCCTCCCAAGTGCTGGGATTAAAGGCATGCGCCACCACGCCCGGCCCAATTTATAATCTTACTAACAACTTGTAAGGGTTCTTTTATTCTCATTTTCTCTTGTTTGCCAGCATTTATCATGTATTATGTTTATAAAAGCAACCCTGCAGTAGTAAGGCAGAATGTGGTTGCCATTTTTATTTTCACTGTCTTCATAGAGACACTGAATATTGTTCATGTACTTGTTGTCCACTTGTAGCTTTCTATTAAGGAATGTTTATTCAAAATTTGGCCTTACTGTGAATTGGGTTGTTTTGTTGTTGTTGAGTCCTTAGAGTTCCTTCTAGACTTTACCCCCTTCCTAGCTATGTAGTAGGTTATCCCTGCTCTCCATTGGTTCCTTTGCTGAGAGAAGTTCTCTATGTCATCACGAATACTTGTTCCCATCCTTTTTTATTCTAGCTGTCCTCATGCTGCGATGTGTGTCTCACTGTAGCTTTGTTGTTGTCTTGTTGGGTGTATTGTGATACTCAGAACTGAAGCCCAGTCTAGTTGGAGCTAGGGAAGCACCCTACCAATTGGACACATCCATAGCCTCATTGTAGCGCTGATTGACACTCTGTAATAGCTACGTATGCCGATCACCATTGGCCAGTTGTATCTTTGGAGAAATATAAAGACAAAGCATGATTAATAATAAACTAATTACAAATAAATATACGTCAAAACCTCAACTCATTTTTCAAATGAGTTATTACTGTTTCTGTAGTGACATAAGAAAGTCTAGGGTATGTTTCTCACTGTATGATTTTATGTTCAGTCATAACTCAGGTGGTTCTCTGATTTTGTGATGAATTTATAGCTCTGTTGCTTCTTGACAAATGTGAACCTCACTTTGCCATCTTCCTTTCTATTTCGTTTGCCTCCCTGTGGAACTAGATAGTCTGAACTTGAAGCAAGAAATCAATATTTCATTGCCATGACACTTCTATGAGGACCATTTCTTTCTGTCTTACATTTAACAAAGATGAAACAATATTATAGTCATAGAGGTATATCTGTGCCTTAACAGCTAACTATATATATATATAGATAGATAGATAGATAGATAGATAGATAGATAGATAGATAGATAGATCCTTTTTAATAATTTATTGAATTTCAAGTTTAGGAGTGTAACTCAGTGATTAGAATGTTCATGAGGCCTTGGGATCCATCTCCAGTACTGCTAAACAATTGATGGAATTTTGCCTGTAGAGTCTATTCTATGATGTTAGCTGGTAGAGCAACCTGTGCTTTTTCTGAACAGTTTAGTTATTGAATGCCTTAGCAAAAGGATCTGCTGATTACTATAAGATACCGAATCTCTGCCACAACAAAACTGTTACATATTTAAATCAAAAACCTTATCTCTCAACCATGGAATTATATTGTTTTGAGTAATGTTAAAGTTAATTTATTAAAAAAAACTACTTGACAACCTACTGCATCGAATAAGGCCAGGGCTGGTGACTGCTTTGTGGGCCATGGGGCCGCGGCCTGGTTAGGACACAGAGATGTCTGGCTACATGCGGCGGCGGCAAGGCGTGCCCCCACTATCACGGACAAGGAGCCTTGTGGTTCCTGATGACTTTGGCTATGGCTATGGCAAGGGGAAATGTACTAAACAAGGTCCATTGGGAGCCCATGAGACGCACTTTGAAGGTGGCAAACTTGAAGAACTTGAAAAAGCCAATCCATTCTCCTTCAAAGAGTATTTGAAAACCAAGAACCTCAGCCTGTCAAACGAAGACATGACCACCAGGCGAATTTACTGGAAGGAAGCCTCAAGGCACCCACTGAGACTAGAGCACAGCTCCCCTGCCTCCCAGCCCATGGGATATGGCCTGGAATATCAGCAGCCATTTTTTGAAGACCGAACAAGAGCCAGCAAACTCAAGGAGGAGGAAGAAAATGGATGGAATAGAACCCACCTGCCATCTGTCGTAGGTCAGACTCATAGAGCCATACAAAACTCATTGTCCTGTGGCACCAACCTTTCCTCTTTCTCCAACACATCAGCACTGGCAGGTCCCAAGTCTTTGTCCCCATGGATGCGGTATGACACTGACTCCAGGATCTTTCCAGCATTTCCAGCTAGGAATCCTAATGGAGACTTTGCAGCTCATGAAGAATCCCTAGGGGACAGACACCTGCGGATGTTGCAGATAAGTTATGAAGCACTGCAAGATGAAAACTTTAAGCTCAGAAGAAAGCTAAATGAGGTTCGGAGCTTCTCTGAAACTCAAACAGAAATGGTGAGGATGCTCGAACAGAAGTTGGAGGTGAAGATGATCAAGGAGGAGAATGACTACCATGACCTCAAGTCAACAGTCCAGCAAGTCGAACAAAACCTCGAACTGATGACCCAACGGGCTGTAAAAGCAGAAAATCAGGTCTTGAAGCTGAAACAGGAAATAAAATTGCTTCAGGAACAGCTCTCAAACTTGAGGCAAGAAAATGAAGCTCTGCAGTCAGGCCAGGATGCCAGCCTTACTGTGGTGAAGCAGAACATGGATGTGGCTTTGCAGAACCTCCATGTTGTCATGAACAGTGCACAGTCATCCTTAAAGCAGCTGGTGTCTGGAGGAGAGACACTGAACCTTGTTGCTGAACTCCTCAAGTCTATCGACAGAATTACTGAAGTTAAAGCTGAGGGGGACTCTTAAGCTCTTCCTGCCACCGGGTCCCGTCACCTCTGCGCCAAAGGCACCACACATCTTCTGAATATGGTCCTATCTATGCAGTCCTCACCAAAGCATTTCACAGCCTAAGCATGTGACTGGCCACCTGCAGTACGGGGCTCCTTTCCACCAATTGCACCTAACAGTTTACATGAAAAGTCTCACTGTTCGACAGACTCACTGATTTACTGGAAGACATTTTTATAAGACCCAGCAACTTTTAGAAACCAATAAAGCTGAAACACCAGTTGTGTAAGAAGTGTCTTTCACTGTCCTCTCAAATTTAGCTCTAGGATGAGGTCGGGCTCAGCCTCAGTTTTATCAAGGGGAACACTAAGTGAGCCAGTGTGCAAGTGAGCAGCCTGGACAGAGACGCCTGCCTCATTGAGGCCGCACCACTTGGTGGGTGCTGCTGTCTTCCCACCAGGACCATAGGACCAAGGTCACACACTGTGCACATTGCAAAGCTTCATACACCCTCTACTGTGTGCTGTCAGCTTTGGAAAGCCATTTGGGGCTGTTGGGTTTGATGCAGGTTAATGTGTCTGTGTGCCTTTTGCATAGTACAGTTTAGACTGGAATTAAAACATACACCCACCTGGGGGGGGGTTCAGCACCAGCCCATTGGGCTGGCTGGCTGGCTTTTGAAGGACAAGCAAGACATAAGCAGCACCCTGTGCTGTGCTGAGGGGTCAAGGTTTGGGAGCCACTTTCCTATAGGTTTTTTGTTTTTTAATTTTCCTTTTCCCCTCCTGTTGAGATTGGCAGCTTTCTTATCTAAATAAATCCTGAAGATCGTTTAAAAAAAAAACACTACTTGACATACCTAACTCATTTACACTGAGCCAAAGGCTGTAATAAGACCCTCAAGATATGCTCCAATAATAGCAATCATCTATTGCATTTCTACTGTGTTCCAGGCACTGTGGCAGGGACTCTCATCCTCACATCATCTGTCACATGAAGCAGTATTCTCTCATTTTACATAGAAAACCAGACAGCAACTTAAGATGTTAAATCATTTGAACAGAGGTATAAGTTGTAAGAAAGGGTACAAAGATAATCTTGTATTATTTACCAGCTCTGGGAAGATGTTCATTTGCCTTTCTGATGTTACCAGTCCTGATCTCCATATTGAAGTCTTCATGTTTACTTTCTATTGCCCAAGACTTGAGTCCGCTGTTTTTTTCCTTGTAGTTGTAAGTTGGGCCTTAAACACACCAGCACACTTTTTTTTTCTCTATTTCACATGATTGATATCTTTTTTGTCCCATAAGCTATAACATACATAAGTACTGACTGGCTGAAAGTTGAAGGTCTGGGAGAAGCAAGAAACAGCTATTCCATGGTCATGTGGGAGAAACATTCGTTGAATACAGATTTAATTATTAGAGGTCAGTCCATCTCTAGAAGCCTTTTCACCCTAGAAGCCTTTGTACCCTAAGTGTGAGTGATCCATGTCATTGAATACTTAAAGCAATCCTATGAAGTCATTATCATTTTCACTTTACAGATAAGCAAACTAGAGATCTGGAAGATTAAGTAATTTTTACAAAGATATACAACTAGTTATTTGGCAGATGTGGAAATTGATCCTAGGTCTTTTCCAAAGCTCTTTCAATTATCATACCTCCAGATGACTAAGCATAGTCATTCACTTGCTCACCCCTTGAAAGACAATATTATAATCAGCCTTGTGCTAGTGATGGAGCAACATTTGAAGTAAATGAACTGATGTTATCTAAGATGAGGATTATGAATGACAATACGAATCTCTCTCCTGAAACCACTGACACCATATTGTTTGGCCAAAGAATGCCAGTAAATAAAAGTCACCAGTGCATGACTGAGTTAGAACTTAGTGGCACAGTGTTCGCCTGCGATCCATAGATCTATGGGTTCCATTCTGAGCACTGCAAATAAAAAACATAATCACTAGTGCATAGAGCAAACACACACACACAGAGGGGGGAGTGCATTCTTGCCATTGTTTTTGAGACTTAGAGTTCTGCTATTGAAAGCTCCAAAAGGACCCTGCTTTCACCAATGTTAACTTCTACTCTACAGTAATTGTGAATGTCGAAACTTGTTTTAGACACAAGGAGCTAAAGTTTCCTGCCACTTAGTTCTTTTCTTAGAGAAAAACAAAGAGCTTTACAAACCTACAAAGAAGTATTGTGTAGAAAAGAAAGTTGGCTCAGACCGAAAATGATCAGTTTAACATTCAAAAAATTTCTAGTGCATGCCTCTCTAGTCTAGAAAAATCTCCATCTCTGAATTTCCTTAGAAATTCTTTTGCTATCATTTATCCCTTCAACTATTGCTACTGTCACAGATAACTTTAGAAGTTCCTGAAAATGCATTCTGAGGGTGTTTGGTTCTCTGCTGAATTATAAATAAATAAAAAGAATAGAAAATGTTCTGCTCTAAATTAATTGGGTCTCTGCATCGCATCATAGCCCCTCTTTCCGAAGCTCAGGAATCTTTATGGAAGAGAGGGCTGAAAAGATTGTAAGAACCGGAAGCCATGGAAGACTATAAGAAAGTATTTTGTGGCCATGACAGGGCAGCTGCACACATAAACACGGCCACTAGATCAAGCAGTCAAATTCTAGCACAGATGCTGGAGGGGAGCATGAAGTCCTGCCCTAGGTGAAGAGGCATTAGCAGTTGGTAGCTGCCAGAGAAGGACATGTCAGTTTTCTTCAGGAATGTGACCCTTGGCAGGTCATGCTGCAGCAGATGACCCGCATCCCTATGCACATACTGGCACTGAGTGTACTCATGCGTTTTCAAAAAGACAGTAATCAAAGATGGTAAAGCAAGGTGGTGGTAAACTGGGAAACATTTTTGGAGGTGCAGAAATTGGGAATGGAATTGACCAAACGCATACATGTATGGAGTTCTCAAACAGTAAAAGCTACCAAAAGCAAATACAAGAGTCCGGATATCTCACAAAAGCAAGGCTGAATGGTGGGAAAAGGAAGCAGATCGCTTTTTTAAAAGCAGTTCCAGGTGAGGTTTATTGAGAGAGAAAAGGACAAGGTGGTGGCAGAAAGAGCCAGGAGGAGGGGATTTTGAACTTGAGAGACACGGTGATGTTAGGCTCCAAGGGTTTCCTGTTGCATCCAAGATAACTCAGTAAGTCTGTACAGGATCCTCCCATCCAACCACAAGGAGGCACAGAAGAAAAACTGCTTAGAAAAGCCCATCTTTTATATTCAAAGGAAAACAGGCATGGGTAAGATTACAACAGGAACATTTTTTGCCAATACCTGTCCTACCTGTTCAAAAACTAATGCGAAAAAATCTATTTTTCCAACTGCTCTGCAGTTTCTTCTTCTTTTTTCTTTTTAAGCTTACTTAAAACATCAAATTTTGGATAGCAAAAACCATTCTCAACAATAAAACAACCTCTGGTAGAATCACCATGCCTGACCTTAAGCTGTACTACAGAGCAAGTGACAGACATGTAGATCAATGGAATAGAATTGAAGATCCAGAAAAGAATCCACACACCTATGGTCGCTTGATTTTTGACAAGGTTGCTGAAGCCATCCAGTGGAAAGAACCCAGATGACCCTCAATAGAGGAATGGATACAGAAACTGTGGTACATTTACACAATGGAGTACTACTCAGC
>NC_034613.1:86405600-86409078 GCF_900095145.1 Mus pahari
TCACAAAAGAAGTCACTAGATATGCACTCACTGATAAGTGGATATTAGCCCAGAAACTTAGACTATCAAATGCAACTCAACTATGAAATGTAAAGTGGACCAAAACATGTGTGTTGTTAGCAAAGAATCTTTCATCATGTGTCTTTTCACATGCTTGCTTTAGCAGTACATCTTCTCCCCTGTGTCTGCTTCAGCCAAATGTTCTCTCTTGAGTCTGCCTTAACCTTTCACCTGTGTCCACTTCGGGAAAACACTCCTTTCACGTGTTTGCCCCAGTAGGACACCATCGAACACAACTGACTTTCCAAAGAACCCTTAAGTTTCCACTTCACAGATCACCCGATAGGCTCATATACTTGAATGTTTAGTCACCATGGAGTGGCACTATTTGAAGTATTTGGAGGTGTGGCCTTGTTAGAGGAAGTATGTCCCTGGGGGTAGGCTCTGAGGCTTCAAAAGTGCATGACAGGTGTCCAAAGGATAAGAGAAAGAGGTGTATAGTAAGGACTTGTAAGTTAACAGATGTTTCAGAAAGGGAATTCTGGCACATACAATGTCAATAAACCTTCAAGACATTGTGCAAAGTGAATTGAGGCAGTGAAAATAAACAAATACCATACACTTATATTAATATGACATTCTGAGAATAGTCAAATTGATAAAGAGAGATCCTGGTGGAGGGGATGACTCGTGGCTAAGGGCAATTGTCACCAAGCCTAAAGAACAGAATTTAATGCCCAGGACCCATGTGGTGGAAGGAGAAAACTGACTCCCAGAAGTTCCTCTCTGACATTCATGTTTGTGCTGTGGCACACACTCCCAAAACACAAAAAGGTAAAGAAAAAGAAAACTTTTAAAGAGAAAGGAGAATGATGATTGGAAGGAGGTTGGGGATAAAGGGTATTGCAAGATGAAAAGAGTTTAAAAATACAAATATAAATATACTAAACACTTATGATCTATACCCATAAAATTGTTACAATGGTAAATGATATGCTATATGTATTTTATCACAATTAAATTGATTGTTTAAAAAATAAATTTTGGCTGAAAACTCAACAAAGTTGGCAAAATACACAGTTACAAATTTAAAGAGCTGAGTGATATCAAAGTATGATAAATCTAAATAACTCAATGCTAAGGTATGTCATAATTAAGCTCTTTAGTTTGGGGGAGCTTAGTTTATTTATTGATTTATCTATCTGTATGTTTATTTATTAGAAGATCTGGCAAGCTGTCTGTGAACTCCCTAGGTAGCCCAGACTGGCACTAAACTTGCAAATCTCTTGGCACAGCTTCCTAAATGCTAGGATCATTATATTGTGCCACCATGCCCAGCTCTCATAATTAAACATCTGAAGGCTAAAGGTAATGAAACTATTGAAATAATCCAGGGGGAAAGATGCATTAGTTATAGAGGAATACCAATTTAACAATGAACATAGTCTTGTATGGCATACAAGTATTGAAGCCAGAAGAAAATATCATATTTCTCAAGTGTTAAAAGAGAACAACTGTTAATTGCGGATTCTATGTCCATAGAATCCCTTCAGAGGTGAGGATAAAATAAATGAATTTCCATGCAAAGAAACTTCAGAGTATTTGTTTCTGGCAAATATGTTCTTAAAGATTATCTAAAACAAGTCTTAGAAAAAAAGTGATAATAGAAGAGACCTCAGAACTTCAAAAAGAACAACACTGAAAGAGTAGATGTAATAGGGCATCCTAGTTCTCATAAATTTCATAAATTATTTTGATGGTTGAAACAAAAAATGTGCCACTACCTGATGAAATGTTGAATGTATTTAGAGGAAAAACCTAATCATCATACCTAGAATCCTAAGTCCATAAATACACAGAAAATTAAAACCATTATTCAAATAAATGCTGGTGCATAATTATTCATAGCATTATTATTTATACTATTCCCGATGAGTGAATGAATAAAATATGGTGTATGCATGCACTAGAACACTATTTTTCAGAATACCAATATGTGCTGTAATGTCTTTGAACCTTGAAAGCATTATGCTAAGTGAAAGATACCTGTAACATATTGTATGATTCCATTTCTTTATGAAATATTCAGAATAGACAAATTCATAGAGACGGAAAGTAGATGAGTGCATCCTTTGGGATGAGTATGGAGGTTGGAAGAAAATTAGGAGTTTGATAAGCTATAGAATACAAGGTTTCTTCTCAGGATAATAATGGTCGATTATGGCACTGTTTGACTGCACTAAAGTCATTACATTTTACATGGGGCTTTTTTTCCTTCTTTCTCTCTTTTTTCTTTCTTTTTGTTTCTTTTGTTTTTGTTTTTGTTTGTTTGGATGGCCCAGGAAATGTCAATAGAGAACTCTAACAAATATTAGAATTAACACAAACTTTGTCCAATCTTTTCTAGAGACTCGGGAAGGAATGAGCCTTCTATCATTTACTTTATGAGTTTAATGTCACCATAATACCAAAATGAGATGAAACACCACAGAATGTAGAAAAAAATAAGGACCAAAGTCCTTATCAAATTTGATATAAAAATCATCAACAAGATATCAATTAATACTACAATGTACAAAACAATTGTACTTCATGATAAAGTGGAATTTGCCCCAGGCTTTATGCAAGACTGGTTTGGTATTTGGAAGTAAGTAAATTTAGCCCCACATATTGAAAGGATCAGTGAAACAGCTCAGTGAGTAAAGGCACTTGAGTTCAGTCCCTGGAACCTCCATGAGAGAAGGAGAAAATGGACTCTGCAAAGTTGTCCTATGCCTTCACACATGGGCTGTCTCACAGACACACAGGTCTAGTCCAGACAGACAGCACAGCAGGTAAAAGCACTTGCTGCTCTTCCAGAGGACCCAGGTTTTATTGCCAGCACCCACATTAGGCAGCTTACAATCATCTGTAACTCCAGCTCTGAGAGATCCAATACCTCTGGCCTTTGCAAGCAGCTGCACTCAGATATAGATTTGAAAAAAAATACAACTAGCATCATACTTTATGAAGAAAAAAATAGTGACTGCTTCCTTCCTAAGACGGAAAGAAACAAAGCACTTGTAGATTCTTGTTGTTATTGACACAGTACTAGAAAATGCTAGCCACTTCTCTAAAACTGGGTGGGGGGAGGGGAGTCTACTGGTTCAGTTCAGGTTTAGGTTGATGAGACCATATAGGTGTCGCTTCTGACGTTCCTAGGAGACAAATCTCATAGCAAACTCCCTGATCCTCTGGCTCTATGATCTGTCCACTCCCATCTTCCATGATGATCCCTGCGTACTCGATGGTTATCCAATACTAAATGGTCAGCTCTAAAAACATACATACAAGTAACATGATACAACTAAGCAGGTTGTATTTATGTATATAGGAATATTTGTAGATTGCTTTTATTATGTTTAGGTGGGGGCCTTGAATTCCCAATCTTTCCAAGACTTTTATCATGAAGGGGTGTTGGATTTTGTCAAATGCTTTC
>NC_034613.1:86409724-86448934 GCF_900095145.1 Mus pahari
ACTCCTCTTGGGTGAATTTGCTACCTTTACTTCTAGGGATTCTAGGTGTTCTGTCAGGTTACTAGTATGTGCTCTCTCTAGTTTCTTTATGGAGGCACCCAGGGCTATGAATTTTCCTCTTAGGACTGCCTTCATTGTGTCCCATAAGTTTGGGTATGTTGTGGCTTCATTTTCATTAAACTCTTATTTATATGTTACATATATGTACATATATATAACAAAGATTACTGAAAAGCAGGCCATGGATTTGAAAGAAAACATGGGGGGTATATGGGAGGTTTTGGAGGGAAGAAAGGAAAGGGGGAAATGATTATATTGTAATCTCAAAAATGAAGAAATTAATTTTTAAAGGTATAACTGGTGGGGATTTTTTAAGGGATGGAGATTTTTTGCTGGATGGTGGTGGCGCATGCCTCTAATCCCAACACTTGGGAGGCACAGGCAGCCAGATCTTTTTGAATTTGATGCCAGCTTGGTCTACAGTGCAAGTTCCAGGACAGCCAAGGCTACACAGAGAAACCCTGTCTCAAAACAAAACAAAACAAAATGAAACAAAACAAAACAAATAGAGATTTCTGTCTGGCTAAAGCTTGAGCAGGTTCTGTGTATACTATCACCAATGTTGTGAGTTCTTACATGCTTCCCTGCTGTCTAGAAACCAGTTTCCTATAGGCCTCTACTACCTCTAGCGTCTAAAGTCTTTCTGACACCTCTTCTGAAGTGATCCCTGACTCATTGGAGGAAAGATTATTATACAGATGTCCCATTGAGGGCTGATGTCCCATGGTCTCTTATTTTCTGCATCTTGATCAGTTGCAGGTCTCTGTGCTAATTACCATCTACCCTGAAAAGAAGTTTCTCTGAGGAGAATTTCAGAGATCAACTGATCTGTAGTTAAAATGTTAAACCATTAATAGTTAGCTTAATTAATAATGTTGTCTATCTTGAAAAGTAATGGTAGTATGTACCCCACCAAAGACCTTAGGTTCTTGGCCCCAATAATTATGCCAGGTATGAATTTCAACTTGCAGATCAGACCTTAAATCAAGTTAGAGAATGGTTGTTTACTCCTATGCTATTATTGCCATTACTGCACCAGTCAAACATGTCTTAGAGGTAAGCACTTAAGTGTTGTTACTCCTTATTAAGGAGCTATTGAGTTTGGTAGCTGTTGTAAGAGGATTAAGAATATGGCCCCTGGTAATATTAACCATGCTCCATTAGAAGACCACACATAGCAAAACAAATTTTATTTGATGAGATTTTTATGAAGTGAAGCAGTGTGGAACAAGATCTCACTGTGTAGTTGTAGCTTTCCTGGAAACATGCTCTGTAGACCAGGCTGGCCTGTAACTCATAAAGATCTACCAGCCTCTACCTCCCAAGTGCCGGGATTTGGGGTGTATGCCACATGCTTGATGGCTTTCTTTTTTGAATAAAAAACAGGCCACAAAGTTAGCTGTATAGGGGAAGAGGGGTTGATCCAGGAGGAGTTGGGGAGAGACATGACTATGACTAAAATACATTGTATGAAATTCTCAGTGAACTAATAGAAAAATGAGAAAAAGGAATAGAGTTGATAAGCTTCTCACTTACTAGAAAAGAAAGTAAAACTGCTCTTTGTAGATTATGTGATTGTCTATATAGGAAACTTCAAGAAATCTATTTTTCTAAAAACCTAAGAATTAATATTATCTCAGCAAATTTGCAGAATACAAAATAAAAACACAAAATCACTTCAACTTCTACATGCATTTGTCATATATGAAGTTTCTTACTTAAAAAAAACTGTGGTTAAGTCATAGGTCTTTGTTTGCCTTGAGTTTCTATTTTTGAGACATGGGCTTGCAATGTAGTCCAATCTGGCCTCACACTCACTACGTAGCAAAAACGGATCTTGAACTTACATTCTTCCTGCCTCAGCCTCTCATGTGTTTCTGCTGCAATCTAGCACTGACATGTGGCATGGAGGTTAGTATTTATATTAGAGGCTTAAATCCACCAAATGTTACACTTTGTCCTTTAGATTTTTTATATTTTTATCTCCGTTTTTGCTGTTTCATGTGTTACAATTCCATTTCAGTGCTGCATTATGGGTGTATTTCTCTGTCTAGTTTTGTGGTGGTGGTGTGTAGATAGATAGATAAATAGATAGAATGTATTGTATAATGCCTATGAATTTATTATATAATACATGTGAATCATGCCTTTGTTAAAGTCATCATTTTATTCCCTTATGCAAAGATAGAAATCTTACCACTCTTAAGTCCCTTCATTTATACAATACATTCTAATTACTTTAATATCCTTTGCATATGTCAGGAACTACATGATACAATATTGCAACTTTGATTTATTTATTTATTTACTTCTTTGCTATACTTTAGAAAACAAGAGGAATAGCATGTATTGAACTTTATAATCTTCTTCCTTTTTCTATAGGTTCCCATGTGTTTGTGCAAGATTCCTTCTTTCTACTTATTTTCTTTTTTAGACCATTCTTCAGGGTAGGTCAACTGGTAACACATTCTCTTTGTTTCCCTCTGTCTGATACGTTTTTGGTAATCTTTAATTCCCACTTTGACTAGGCAGAGCTATGACTGGAGTTTAACCGGTCTTTTGACAGTTGAAAAAGTATGCAGTGCTTCCCCATGGCCTTCCTAGTTTCTGATGTTGTATACATTAGCATTTAGGCTGCTTTTTTACTACACATAAGACTTCATTCTTCTCTAACTACATTCATGGTTTTAAACTTATGGTTACTTTTCAGAAATTTAGATATTATATGTCTGCTCTTGACTCCATCAACTAAGGTTTTTTCTGTTTGTTTAAAAAAAAAAAAAAAAACTCCAGCACTCGGGAGGCAGAGGCAGGCGGATTTCTGAGTTCGAGGCCAGCCTGGTCTACAGAGTGAGTTCCAGGACAGCCAGGGCTACACAGAGAAACCCTGTCTTCAAAAAAAAAAAAAAAAACCACTTTTTTTTTTCATTTTCATTTCTGGTATTTCAATTTGGTTCTTATTTATAGCTCCAATTTCTTTACTAAAAACTTTATTTGTGAGATGACTCTTTCAGTTGTATCAACTGTGTTCATAATTATTCACTGAAGCATTCCTTTGATGGCTACTTTACAAATATGTGTCATATGGTCCTATAATCTCTGTCATCTCACGAGTGCCTTCTGGTTTTAATTTTTTTTTTTAGCTTAAGTTAGACTTTGTGGTATAATGTGTAAGTTAATTGAAACTTCAATGGTTCATATTTTATTCAATGTTCTAGATTTTGTTTAAAATCTTTTGTCTTAATTGTCTTTACAAGACACCATTCCAGTAGGAGAAGAGAAGTTTTCCACCTCATTATTCCCAAGTATAGGTAGAAACACAGGTCCCATTCTTGGTCCTCTTTGACACTTAAGGGAGAAGGGGCTTTTTATTACTCATTGGTAAAACTGGAAGTTCTAGCTACCAGTAACTTGACTGGAGTCTACTTACCTGCTGAGCATGAAAGTGATTCTACACATATAAATGTATGATTGTCATATTATTTACAGCCCATTTCTTTGTTTTCCAATTTTTAATTTCTTTCAAGGGAATTTATAATTGATAATTAGAGGAGTGATTTTATGATGGTGCTTTGAAGCTTAGATAGTCCCACCAATCTGATTTATGACAGTATTACATCAAGTCATTTTTCTTTTCTCGTTTGTGTTATTAATGTGCCTGGTCTTTACTATAGATGGGTGATATTAATGTATCCTGTACAGTGTGCCTATAGATGGCCCCTGTCTTACAATACTTTGTCTTATTTTTTTTCTATCTTACAGGGATTCAAAAGATATACACTCAATAAAACTATATTTCAGATTTTGGATGTTGGTCTAGCCCTAAGCTAGCAATACGTGGTATTCTCTTGATGGTTTTCAGGAACAGAGAAACAAAGCTCCCAGTTAGTTATGGGATCACAGTAGGAAGCAACCAATGTTCTACATTCTCAGTGTGGGTATGTTGGATAGATTTTCTCCTTATGATATTTTCAATTTGCAATGAGTTTATCATTAAAATGCCACTGGAAGTCAAACAGGACCTGTGCTGTACTAGGAGACTCTTAACAAAAATTACATTTTCTCCTGAAACATTTGTGGGTGTAGCATATCAATACTGGTCTTTTTTTTTTTTTAGAACGATTTAGTGGAGATGATGAATATTCCATCTCTGCTGGTGGCTATAAAAAGAAAAAAAAACATACCTAATTGTGCTATCTTTTGCTTCTAGGAAAGAGTCAATAGACAAAGATTTTGTTTGAGTCTTTCTACTAGGTTAAGGTTCAGGAGTCACTGAAAGTGATTTCCCTTCTGGGGCTCATTAAGTGATCAGGAGACATCAGGCCTTGGTTGCTTTGGACATTGAGTAGAAATTTGGTAGATACCTTGCCTATATTATTTGATTCTGCTTAGCGATGGGTCAGAGCCCATTAGGTCTGGGTAGAGGGTTATAAAGCACATGGGCATATGGCACTCTCCAGTGCAAGACTACCTGCTTCTGACTGGCACAGAGCAAGGGACTGGCCAGCTTGCTTGAGTTCCACTAGTTCCACTTTGTTGAAATGAACAGATGATGCCTTGGCCACTGGGTAAAGGTTTCTCTGATGAGTTCCTATTAGTCTCCCCCTTCCTTTCCCTCAGCCAGAGCAGATATCCTCCTTTCCCCCTCTATTTTTGTCTGTGCTTGCTGCTAGTAACTACTTGTAGGCCCATCCAGTGGGTACCCAGGCTGGAGCATAAGTGACAAAGAAAGCAAACCAAAGGACGTCCCCCTTATATAGTTCCTTCTGTATGAAATCCGCAACTCATCTTCAACTTTCAAAGTCTTCTTATGATTGTCTGCTTTCCTAAGGTTCCTACCTAACTATAATTACAGGAGAGGAACCATTATTTTAGAACCAAAAGTCTAACTTAAAATTTGTTTTAAATTATGATAAATGATAGTGTCTTTATATTCTTTGCATTTAATTCTTTATATAATATCACAATTTTGAAATCCATTCATCTTGGTACACACACACACACACACACACACACACACACACACACACACACACATATATATATATATATATATATATATATATATATATATATATAGTGCATTCATTTTAAATACTGTAGAATTTTCTGTTGTGTGAATATGCAGCAAGTTGTTTATTTGTTCTCCTGCTTGTGGGCAGTGAAGTCTCCACTCCTTTATAAACAAAGCCAGGATAAATGTTCCCATACATGTCTCCTTGGATACTGACTGTATTTGTGGAGAGTTTATCTGAGCCTTCATCTCAAATGGAACTGCTAAGCCATAGGAGACATAGAGCATTGTCATCTTCATCAGATATTACGAAACTGCTCAGCAACTGTGCATGAGATACTGTGTTTTGTCACTGAAACCTGTGTTGAAAAAGTCAATTTGATTCTCCTTTAACTTATGGATTGAGTTTTGACTTGTTTAAGAAAAAAATCATTCCATAAACTAAGGTCATAAAAATATCTTCAGTATTTGCCTCTACATTTACTCCAAATTAGGTCTTTAGTCTTTATCTGTAATTTACTTTTGTGTATAATCTAATAAAGGAATATTATTCTACTTTTTCCAATGTCAATAGCTAATTTTTCAACGCAATTAATTATTTATTTAGAATTCCACTTCAACCATATATCATACTCCCATTTTAATTATGTTGATTCTGAAGTTTACAAATAACCCCAAATGAGATTAGCTAAAATATTGCATTTAAATGCATGTATTACAATAAAATAAAATAAAACCTTATTCTTAATTCCATTTTCTATTATTACTGGAACTTTGAGGGATAGAAAAAAAAGACTAGTACTGATTAAGTCCCTACTAACATCCATTAATTACTGATTATGTATTAGATACTGCTAGGAAATTAATGCTAGGATAATTTTAATTTATTCCTTGTAACAACATTGAGGAGCCATGATGTTATTTTTCTATTACAGATAAAAATACAAAAATGTTGAAAGTCATGTTGCAAGTTGCATGTTGTAGTAGTGTGATTGCTCATCATATACAGGGACATGAGGTCAAACCACAATTTTACATACATACATACATACATACATACATACATACATAGCTTGTCTTGGTTCACACAGTAAGATTGACAGAGTTCAAATTCAGCTCCAGGTGATTGTAAGTAGTGCTTTGTCTTGCTGCTTTACTGCACTATTATATTAGTTACTTTTCTCATTGTTGTTACAAAATATCTGACAAAAAGCAGTTTACAGAAGCAAGAGTTCATTTCCACTTACAATTTAAAGGCATATCACGGTGCGGAAGCATGGTGCCAAGAGCTTGAGGTGGCTGGTCCATCCACAGTATATCCACAGTCAGGAAACAAGGAGATACTGATTTTTATGTTCAGCTAGCATGCTTTCTATCCAGTCCAGAACCTCAGCCCCTAGAATGTTGCTACCCACAGTTAGGATGGGTCTCCTCACCTCAGTTAACCTAATCCAGGTAATTCCTCTTAGGAATACAAGGAAGCTTGTCTCCTAAGTGTTTCTTAGAGTCTATCAAGTTGACAACACTAGCCATCACAACTAACTTTAAGAGAAATGTGACATCCCTCCACTGAGAAAGATAAGAATTTATACATTATAAGTAAAGTATATTTGGAGTATATTTGGCAAGTAGTATTGTGCCTTGAATGACCAAGTTCAAAGAATGACTGTCTTGCACTTTATATACTTGATCATTAGGAAATATCTGCCTATGTTGAATTCTTGGTTACTCTTACATCACCTCCTCATTTCTCTATCTCTCTATCCCTTACTTCTTGAAGTTGGAATATATAATTTAGTTGTCAATGCATTTCCTGCTAAGCTGAAGTTTTGAGGAGGAAAAGAGCAAAAAAGTATGATTAAAGGATGATTGAATCACTTATCCTTGTTATAATTTTTATACAAGGATGGATTCCATCCATTAAAGGCACCAAATGTAATGCTGATATGATATCAGCCTTTGCATGATTTTATCATATTATGATAATTGATTTCTCATTGAGCTATCATTTTCCCTCATTTGAAATCAATGCCCTAATCTAAGACTGTTAAGAAGTTATAATAAGTAGCAAAAATAAAAGCTTTGGTGTCAGTCTTAACTGAGCCTTTTTACTGAAAGATCCTAGAGCTCTTCATGTGTGGAGAAAGTAGAACCCTGTCACCAGACAAAAACTGAGATGGCTGAGCCGATTTAAAACGCCAGTAATTCTCATATCTGAGAGTAGTAGGCGTTTCTTCTACTCCTGACCCGGTTTCTGTCCTGGAGCATGTGACCACAACACCCCATATGAGGATGATCATGACTAGTCGAGTAGCAAAGCACAGAGTTCTCCATGCTAATGAGGTATCTAGATGGGCCCTGAGGGTTTAGCGGATACGTTCCCTTTGAAGACATTCCTTCCTGCAAAAGGGATTTAGTCTCTGGTAAACCCTGAGTAAGTGGTTATGCATCTGTTTTCCACTACAAATAAGCAGTTTAGTAAAGCAAGGACTGTCTCTCATCGAGAGAAGGCTGTGGGCAAAACCTTCGTCATGCAGAGCCATGTTGCCTAAGTCTCTGCGCTCCAGATACTCACCCATGAGCTAAGCTGGATTCCCTTCCCCCGGAACTTACAGTTGGCCCACTGACCCCTTCCTTGTGGTTTCCAGCTGGGTGCCCAGGAGTATGGGAACCCCAACCATGTCCTCAGCCTGTGCTGCTTCTCACCCAGGCTGAGATCTTAGGCTGTGTTCTGCCTGGCCATTCTTCAAGCCCAGCACCCCGAGGATGGAATGTAGCCTAGCACCTCCCCCATTTTGTGTGTCAGAGCAGTGTTCACACACCCCAGCAGCAAGGCAGAACCACATTCATAGAGATTTAATTTTTTATCTGTAGACTGGAGAGTAATAGAAAGGTGATGCTAGAATTAAATAAAATGGCACTTGAAAATGTACTTTATAAGATACTGCATGCTGATGTTCTCATGTATCTACTGTTTTCTAACTTTTTATATATGTCTACCACCAGTACCCTGCTACATGGTCCTAATGCTGCCAGTTTCATAGTAATCTCTGACTCCTGACTCTTGTCTTCGAGTTTTATGTAGTAGATCTGAGATGGGACCCAGAAATCTTTTTTTTTTCATTCTCTCCAAATAATCCCTTAAACACAACCCAGATATGAGGCAGACACACTTGTTCTGGAACACTTAGCACCATATATACAAGAAACAATTTACTGCCCCTGACTGGGATTCCCAGCTAAAAGCAGGTTACAATAAGAGGTTACAAACCAGCTTTCCTTAATGCTCCAAATTCCTACCCCTCCTAGGTTATAGGGAACCCAGCCTCATGATCTCTTAACACCCCCTCCCACTTCTGTGACTCCAGCTGCATCCTGAGTACTTCGAAGCAAAGACTGATAAAATGAGCCAGCAATTATTGCCTTTTAAAAATGATTTTGAGGGTTTTCTTTGAAAAGTCTTAGTCAATAGGAACAGAAGACTATGAATAAAACCAAAATATTTAGCTGTCTATTGAAACTTCTTTACAGTATCATGTAAAATGAGAACAGATGCAACTAGACCAAAGCTTGGTTAGTAGGTAACAGATTTATGGACTTGCTCATTTTAAAAATTAAGGTTATAAACAACATATGTCAAAATCCTATAAAACTGCTCTGGAAAGCATCTTCCTAGAAAGCCCAAATCCCTGTTAATGTTCCGAATTTGCTTTCAGAACTGAAAGATGACATTGTATACATATGCTTAAAACAATGCTTCCTTGAAACCAAGCGGACTCTGTGCGGGTGTGCACTCAGTAGCCACCCTCAAGTTTCAAGCACCTAGTCTCTTCCCAGAATGGAGTCTATCCAATCCCTTGAGAGAAGAAAGCTTTTTCTATTTACAAATACAGGTGGCGTTGCTATGAGTTACAGTTTTCTGGAAGCCTTTGCACATAGATCATGCTTTTAAGACAAAGGAAGTCATATGAGAGTGAAATCACCAGGTCTTTGGTCTATCCTGAAGCCTAGAGACTTGAGAAGAATCTCAATTGGCTCCTTTTCCTTTTACTGTCACATCTGCAAGTCTCCTGTTGAAGCTCTCTAGTCCACTGTTCCCTCTAATGAAGTCATGTTCTGTGCTCAGGGCAGTAATATCCTCAGAAGCAGATGTCTCCCATAAAGCATGACCTCATTCCTTGGAATGGGAAAAGCCCGCAGTCGACTGTTGGGGTAATATTGGGAAGGACTTTGTTTAAAAATAGTTTCTGTAAATAATGTGTTCAACTTTTTATATATTTCTATGAAAAGGCAAATCTAGTTTGTTGCTGTTTTTTGTTAACCTTGCTTCTCTCTTCCAGAAGAGGCAGTCACTGAGTGAAGTAACTGAGTCCTCAGAGCTCAGACAATTCCACCCAGTTGTTTGGGCAGATGGGCAAAACTTAGGATCTGTCTAGATGTTAAGTCTATGCTCTGTATGAGACCCTATTGAGTCACAACCTACATTTCAACCAGCCTTTTCATAATATCCCTGGAGCTTAGGAAAAATAAGCCAAAGTGTCCAAGGAAACTTACTGACCCAGATGTTCCCAGCAAATGAGGCAAGTGAGAGGATTATTAGACAAGGAAAGAACTGAGGAAGAGAGGAACAATTAGAAGCATGCAGCTTAAAGCTAATACAAACTTGCTTAGAAACTTAGATGTATGGTAGTTCCTACACACTGGCCTCTCAAATCACTTCAGAAAACTAGAATATAGAAATAAAATATAGAATATAGAAAACTAGAATATAGAAAAAGAATATAGGATATAGAAAACTCGGACCCCATAGCCTTTTAGTTACAACCTGCAAGCACCCGTGTGCTCCTCACTCTCTTTGTGTCCATGCGTAAGGTAAATGCAAAAGAGGAATAAAAGGTCTAAATATTGAATTTACTAAATATGGAAGGATTTTACAGGATCATAAGGCAATAAAATACCTATCAGTTAAGCGTGATACCTGCTATTTGTAAATTAATTACTATATTCCCATAAGATGTCTGTTTCAGGAACATCTATGCATTAAAAATGAAGAATGCTAATAATTCTATGAATATTAATTGATGAGAATAAATATTGAAAATACATTTCCTTTCCCAATTCCCATATTAGTCACCTTGGCTAGCAACCAGTCCCCTTCCGATGATCTATTAAAGCTGCACTCTCACCATAGTGCTTTTCCATGACAAACCTCCCAAGACTCCATTTCTCCTTGAAACTTTTCTCTACACTCTAACCTTTCATCCCTCCTATTTCTAATGTCGCTGGAGATAACATTGGCCCTTGATAAGAAAGTCTCTGAGAACATTTAAAAAGAGATCATGACAGGTTTTTTTACTGCTGATGGTGATGATATTTTTGTGTGTGTGTGTGTGTGTGTGTGTGTGTGTGTGTGTGTGTGTGTGTCTGTCTGTTTGACTAGCACGGTTGAGAGAACTGTTAAAAAATGTAAACTAGCCTAAAATTGTATACCATTTATCCCTCAAAAAAAGTGCTACAAACTAGGAACAACAGAATTGTTTTTAATTTTCTGTGATATTAGGGATTGAACCAAAGCCTTTTGCATGCTACACAAGCACTATACTGTTGACATGTATACCCAGCCCTGTTTGTATGTGTGTGTGTGTGTTTTGTGTGGATGTTCTTGTGTATGTGCACGCATGTGTAGATATGCATGTGGAGATCAGAGGTCAACACTGGGTGCCTTCCTCAACTACTTTCCATCATATGTCTTTGAGACAAGGCCTTCACTAAATCTTGAGATGGACAATTCAGCTAGAACCAGGGAGTCTTCTGCCTTTGCCTCCACAATTCTGGGATTATAAACTCATACTGTCATACCCAGCTCCTGACATGACTGATGCAAAATGGAGCTCAGGTCCTCAAAATTGTACAGGAAACACTTTATTAGGGGTTGATAGGCATTATAAAATAATCTCTAGAGATTTTAAGGTTATTTTCTTTGTCTTCCAATAAAGGAATAATTTATAAAAGCCATCAGAAAAATCTGAAACTAGCAAATCAATCCTGAAAAAATATTTACTGTATTATGTGTCATTACCATTTTGTGCTAGGAATGTAAAGACGATTCAAATAAGTGTGGTGCTTAGAGGCCATCTTACTAAAGTTGGGATGCTCAACATTATTCTTGAATTCCTTTTTTTAAGATTTATGTTATTTTGTGTATGTGAGTGTTTTACCTGCATTTATGTATGTACACCACATTGACATCTGATGCCATTGGGGGCCAGAAGAGGATATCAGATCCCCTAGAACTGCAGTTACAGGTGATTGTGGCAGCATAAGGTGTTAGAAACTGCACCCAGGTCTTCTGGAAGAGTGGCCCATGTTTTTAACTGCTGAGCCACCTTGAATTTCTTATTAATACAATGAAAGAAGTATAAATATCAGAAAGTTATATAAACACTCATCACTTACTAATCAGATTCTGTAGCTAGTAAACACAAGAAATCTAACTGAAAAGATACTATAAGGAGAAATCTCCAAGGTGGCTGGGCCATGAGTGTCCATTTCTTATAGTATGATGATAGTATCAGCAAATCTTCTGTTCAGACAACATTTGTTAAGTTGAATATAGTTGAAAAACTCAGCTGGAAAATTTTTTTATAGGCAGTTAGATCCTTTAAGGCCATTTCAGAGTCATGTATGCCTTGAGATCATGACCCTGAACAGCAATTTGTATTAGATAAAAAAGGCTTGGTTATTTGAGATTTCTGCTTACTTAGGTTTAAACTGATTGATGTTCGTACTAGACTTTTCCAAAGTGATGAGTTTATAGTTATTTAATGTCCAGAGACTGTTTTATCCACTTTCTTTGTTATCTTGTATAATCCTTAAAACACCTCTGTCAAGTAAATGTCATTATCCCCATTGTACAAATGTGGCTGCACTAACTCAGAGTTGCAACCATTTCCTCATTGTCACACAGCACTTGGTAGAGAGGAGCTTCAGCCTGAATGTAATTCTGTGATTTCAGAGACCATGCCTTTTCCAGCACCAGTTCCCATCCGCGTGCACAGTCTCCCCTCCATGTATTTCCTGGAACATAACTGGGAAATGTGGCGAGATCAGTGATGAAATCAGAGAAGGCAAGAAAAGACCTTGTTGAAGAGTAACTAGTAATCTCTACTCTAGGGCAGTCACTAAATGACTAGAGTACACTCACACTGGACACCAGAACTCCCCTGTTGATCCCACTGTAAGAAGAATCCTGGAAGTCTCAGAATAAGCCTCATCTCTGGTTAAAGTGAAACAACATGCACAGCGGCAGAAGAACTAGCCATCTTGAACTGTTCTGGGACCCAACCTAAGAGCCATATTGTAGAAATGTGGTTCTCAGTGTAACCAGTTTGTGGTTTGGCTGCCCAGAAGTTGCGTCTGTATTCCTCAAAGGCGAGGCTTACAAAATTACTTCTGGGAACAGCACATGTTACCTACCATCTGGGATCCTTCAACCCATGGATAGGTTTAACCTGTCCACAGGAAGATGGTGTAGCTTTGATTAATTACATCATGTTCCAACAGTAGATTCTCTCTGATTCCTGTGCTTTGTTGGGCAGGAATATTTGGATGATGGATTGCTATTATAACCTTTAACATATTTAATGAATTAACACATCTCAACTACTAAAGCAATCCATTTGATTCATATGCATGCAGCTCAAAATAATTCCTTGAATCTGCTTAACACTTCACACTTTCCCAAATTGTTTTTATTTCTATTGTCTCATCGATCCACAGAACTGAAAGCTTAATACCTCAGATTTTGAACCCAGATAAAGGAGAATAGTGCAATTAGTACTCAGCATTTGACCTAGGTCAGGGTTGTCAACTCCAGCCAGGCATTACAGTCTCCAGAAGAGCTTTCACATATTTTTCATGCACACCCAGCAGGCTGACAGCATCAGAATCCTTAGGATGGGAGTCTGTGCAGTGAAAGGCGTTGACTCTCTTCAGGTAATTCAAAAGTGTAGCCAAATTTAAGGCAATGAGTTTAAATCTAAGTCCCAGGTGACAGGAATGCATTCAAATTTGAGTGTCACCATGATAGTCAGGGGCTGGGATTTAGAAAGTAGCATTTTCTATAAGGGTTGAATCTTAGAACAGAATGTACTCATGAGAAAGTATGGAGAAAGGATAAAAACAGGAACCTGAAGACTAACCTTTAATATTCGTAGTGGTTAAGAATTTTACATCTGTTAACCTAGCTTTTTGGAAAAAAAAAAAAAAAGGCCGCATGATTTCATAATAAGAAAAACACACATGACTAATCAGAGGCCTTTGTGCAGAGAACTGTGCATGTGTCTAAGGGGATCAATGGGAATAATTTATTTAGACTTTCAAAATGCCTCTAACTGGCGTTCCCTAGCAAAGGTTATTATGCTTTAGGCTGTGTCACCATGCACTACGAAATGAGAGGGCCCATCCAGTGAAGAGGCCTTGAAAGCCAGGAATAATGGGCAGGGATGAATGCATATCTTACTAGCGTGAGACACATAAACAGTAGAGTTTGTAATCTGTTTCTGGTTTTATTTAACATTTTAAAATACTGATTGCATAAAAGACTGCAGTAAAATCTTTAACAAACTCCTCAGGGCTCTGTCACTTATTGCTGTGTGATCCCTGGCAAGTCTCTTAACCTCTCTTGTTCTATTTCCTCTTCATCTGTAAAATAGTGGCTCTGAATATAAAAGTCTCCTAGAAATTCTATAGATGAGCTTATCTTAGCTCCTCTCTATGCATCTCAAATGAAAGCAACACATAATCAAGTTCTGTAATTGATTAGAGCAATGTTAGGAAGTGACTAGTACAGGGTCAAGGACCAGAGAAACCATTTGTTAAACAGAATTATGCAGTATATGAAATTCATTGTAACCAGATTGGCAAAGCACTCTTTCTGCCAGCCATCTGCTAGAACATAAAAATAGCTTTTTTGTATAGGACTGTTCTTTATAATTGGATTTAACGTTTACCACCAATTTCTTTAACAATAAATTTATAAATCTCTTAGAGCATTTTATAGTTGAGGCTTGTGAAACATTAGAGGAAAAAGTTATCTAGTGCATATCTACATTTAAGAGAACTGTAGATAGATGAAGTGATTCACCTAAGGTCAGAGAACAAAAATAACACTACAGAGCTATATCTTTGCACAACTTGTTTAGCTCTCTTCACCTTCTTCCTATACTTGATTCCAAAGCAATAAATATATGACTTTAGAAAAAGTTGAGTCCACAGGACAGACTTATCTTTTGGCCACTTTTTAGCTAGGTATGTGGTTTGGTGATGGTGGTAATGACATGTGAATATGAAGATTATAGTTATCTATGAGTGCTTAGATGTTATCTTATATGCTATGCATTTTCTTACTTATCATTTCTTTTGAGGTAGATACTATTTTTGAGAATCCTAAATGCAAAATATATCACATCATTTTCATCCCTCTTGCTCCCACTCCCACTCCTTTGCCCCCTCCACTCTCTCTCAAATTCATGACCTCTTATTCTTTAACTATTGAGCTATATATGCTTACATATTTGTGTATAATCTGCTTAATCCATTTAGTGCTGTGCATATGTATAATGTATTTAAGGCTGGCCAGTTGGTATTTGATAACCTCTGGAGGGAAGGTCCCTGGAGAAAACCAATTCCCCCTTTCTCAGTAGACATTAATTACTTGTACCTCTTCCTCTAGAGTTGGAATCTGGTGACATTCTTCCCATCCATATTTGCATGTCAACTGTCACTCTCGTTATTCAGGTCTTTTTCAGGCAATCACTTTGTTAAGATTTCATGTGTTCAGCTTCACTATCATATATAGAAGACACTATCTCCAAGCCCTCATCTGGGTACTCTGCAGTCTTACTGTCCTCTCGTCCACAGTATTCCCTGAAGGGTTGTGTTGTAAATGTTTCATTTGGGACTAGACATCCTGTGATCTGTTGCTTTCTACTGTGAGTTTCTGCCTGCAGTAACTCACTTCAGTCTGGGTTCATCCTGAAGGGTAGGGCTGAAAGGGAATAGATGGGCTAGAGAAATTTGAGGCCAGGACAAATTATTCTGATCGAGGCCCAAGGTTTAATGAAGGAACTCAGTTTATATAGCGTGGGAAAAACCCCAGTCCCCAGCCCCAGTCTTTGAAGGCACAGGTGAATGTCTATAGGCAGGTCCAAAGGATCAAGGCACAGGTGAATGTCCGTAGGGTCCAAAGGATGTTGTCTTCTGGGACATCAAAGGGTCTTCTCAGCAGGCAATGGAGATACAGTGACAGTAGAGCAGCTCTGGCAGATCTTAAGGTTACCACCGGTGGATTTTAGCGCCAGCAGGGGTCTGGGCTTTGAAGGACAGTGATTAGTATAAACAGTAAGGTAAGCTTGGCAGATCTGAAGACCACCACTGCAGTTGGTCCAGTGGCAACAGAGAGCTGGGAGTCCCCAACATTCTACATTTTGACAAGTGTGGATTACTATAGTAGTCTCCATATGCTTCAAAGATATGGTTCATCAGTGAAGAATAAAAATGACAGGGTGTAAGTAATTAGAATAGGTATAAGTAATTAGAATGCAATTACAAATTACACTAGTGAAAGTAGCAGTAGTAGATTTTCCCTTAGGATCCATGACCTCAACAGCCACAGGTAGTTAGCTAAGTTTTCATTACCAGGCATGAACTCCTAACCTATTGAGTGGACCTTAATTGCAATTAGACAGCTGTTGGCTACCACCAAGATATAAGTGCCACTATTGCACCATTGAGAATATCTTGTTAGGGTGATGACTATTGTAGTACATGGGCTTTACACAGGTATTACTATTATTAATTTTTAAGTATAACTGATTCAGAGAGCTAAAGTAATTTGCCCAACATCATATAGGTATTGAATGTTAGCACTAGAAATCAAAACTGGTTCAGAAAGGATAACAAGGTTAATGACCTTTCTACAATCCAATTTTCCCAAAGAGTATAAGCCAGGGAATTAACTCAACAACAACAAAAAAATAGATAACTCTTGGAAAAGATTCTTGACCAAACAAGTTTGCCTTCTTGTCTCCATTTCCCACCGCTGAATTTATTGAAATTTTTGAGAAGCCTTCAGCTGAAAAAATATGTATTTTTCATTAATGCTGTGTTTCTTAAACTCTTTTTAACCAGCTATTTATTTTTTCAAGAACATCTGTTAATATCACAGCTCTTTCATATTCCCTATAATGGAGGACTACAAAATGTATAAAACTTGGGAGTTAAAAACAGGAGGGTCAAGGTTTCAAGACCAGCCTCAACTACATGAAACCCTATCTCAAGATGCCAAAAAATAGGGATACAACAATGACTTAGTAATGTACTTATTGCACAAACATGAGGTCCTGAGTTTTAATCCCTAGCACCTACATAAAATCTGGGTATGGTAGTACATTATTGTAATCTCAGCACTAGAGAGGTGGAGACAACAAGATCCCTGGAACTCGCTGGCCAACTAGCCCAACACAATCAGATAGCATCAAGCACCAGTGAGAGACCCTTTATCAAAAACCAAAATGGGGCCAGCAAGATGATTCAGCAAGTAAACACACTGATCACCAAGCCTGACAATCTGAGTTGGAACTCTGGGGTTCATATGGTATAAAGAGAGGACAGGTAACTACAGATAATCCTCTAACCTCCACATAAATGCTATGGCACACATGTCCCTGTGTTTATACAAGCAGTCTCTCACAGAGAAACTCCAGCAATAAATAAATGTAATAAAAAAAAAAAAAAGAAAAGCATGGTGGACAGCCCTCAGTAATGACCCTGACATTGGCCTGTGGCCTCTACATGCACCTGCACATATGTCCAGACACGTGCACATATGTGTGTACACACGTGCATTCAAGCATGCACACACACACACACACACAAATATTAAAAACTGTAATTCTCGATTCATCTTCATAGACTGCATCCTAGGTCTAGCTTTTTTTCATCTTAACCACTTGTGACCAAAGACTCAATGTTGCAGAATGTTTCCTTAGCAAGAGCACATGCTTGTCACTTTGAGTATGTCTTTGATAATGAGAACAAACCTATCCCTTATGGAACTTTAAGGCACTATTAAACTTCTGAACTGTCAGCAGCTAGTGGGGCTGGTTTACTGTTGCCCTAACCACAGTAATATTTTTTGAGTCTTTCCAAAACCAAGACAGAAGTGAGCCAGAATATTTCATAGCTGCTAATAAGTTAAGTCATGTTTGTAGAGCTTGAAACCTCTGCTCTAATGCATATAAAGGAAATTGTTGGATGAAAGATTCAGACCCTCTCATATCAGAAATAATTGAGATTGGGGTGGGATGGAGTAGGGGTGGGATCAACTTGCACAGTCCTACCTCTTCTGGCCCTTTCCATCATGCTCAGAGCAGATGTTGGAATCATAATCTGGGTTCTGAGCATGGACATTCCATGTGGTTTACATTCAGAATTCTCACTCTTCTTTGAAGCTAATGGCTTCCATCTTCTACAAATGTATTGGGCTTGCCATACTTATCTGTGCATTCTCTGTTTATAATTCTTATGGTATAAAGGAAAATATTAAAGAAACTCTTAAGATTTCAAGATTTGAAGACATAAACTATGTGGCTACTTATTTGTTTGGTGGTTTTGGTTCTTTGGGTTTGTGGGACTAGGAATTGACCCTAGGCTACTCGACCGCTGAACTAGTTCTATACTTACTCATCTGCTATCCATCCCTTTTCTTTTCTTTTATCTCTTTACTGACTGGTATTGAGGAAAATTTGGTCATGCCTAGTCCCTGGTGTTACTCTCTACATAAAGAAAAGAAGACTACCTGTGCAACCAACAAACAATACATTTATTGAGTACTTAACTTCACATAGATCACGTTCAGTTATTTAAACTGAAAAAAAAATCTATAAATTGATGCAATTGTGCCAGTTGTACAGATGGTCAATTTTGGAAACTATTTGTCTACTTGGTACAGCTACTTCAATGTAATGGAAGGTGAAGTAAGTTGGAGTCTGAAGAATCTTGGTTCACATCTCCAATTATCACCTCCTTCAGCCATTCATTTGTTCATCAAACAATCACTTTTGAACTCCTATTAGAAAAAGAAATGCTTTAGGAACTAATGGCACAGAGGTGAACAATTCATAGCTCTTACCCTCAACAATATTGTAAGTAAGACAAACACACAATAAAAGATCATAATCTGAGGGCGGGAGAGATAGCTTAGTAGTTAAGAGCACTAGCTGCTCTTTCAGAGGACCAGGGTCCAAATGTTCATAACTCCAGTTCCAGGGGATCCAACACCCTCACATGTACATAAAGGCAAAACACCAATGCACATAAAATACAAAATAAAAAGATTACAATGTGATAAATGTATATTATGGAATACAGAAGAACTGGTATCTAGCAGGCATCTTAAAGGGAGAGCAGGCACTGGAAGAGAGTGGAGCTGAAGAAGGGCATTTCAGGCACATACAATGAACAGAGGCAAAAGGTGTGGCATGTTGAGGGTGTGCGGCTAAGATCCATGGTGAATTACATATAGTATGGTTTTACTTTAAACCAGTAGATATTTTATTAACATCCTTCTATGATTATACTTTATTTTTAGAAAGACATGATCCACAGAAAATTGAACAGAAACAAAGTTCTAAAATATTCTCTCTTCTCCTCCTTGGCAAGCATTCATTGTTTACCCTTTCTCCAGTGGCATGCGGTAATAAAGAGACTTTTCAGCCTAGTTTCTTTCACTTAGCAATATGCATTTAAATTTTCTCTGAATCCTTCTGTGACTTGAAAGCTCATTTTTCTTATTGATGAGCAATATTTCAGTGTACAGATATATTGTAACTTGTTTATCAGTCATTTGTTAAATAACTGTTGACAGTTTGATTCAATTATGAATAATGTTGATAAAAGGCACCTGTATGCAAGTTGTGTGATCACACATTTCTAGCTCTTTTGAGTAATATTTAACACTGTGATTTCTGTGCCAATTTCTACAGAATTGCCAAACCATTTTCCCAAATGTGTCACTTTGCATTCACCCAGCAGTGTGACGGCAGTACCTGTTGCTTCATATTCTGTCACAAATTAGATATCAGTGTTTTACATTTTGCCATTTGTGGAATGCTCTCTCCTCATATTAAATTGCAGTTTCATCATGGCAAATAATATCTTTTTTCCCATCTTAATTATCTCCTTTGGTTAAGTGTCTGTTCATATCTTTTGCCCATTTCTTTTTATTCATTCATCCATCCATCCATCCATCCATCCACTTTACATCCAGATTGTCGCCACAGTCCCTCCTCGCAGTCACACCCTTACAAATCCTTCTCCCCATTACCCTGTCCCCTTCTCCTTAGATGAAGAGAAGCCCTCCTTGGGTACCACCCCACCCTGGGACATCCAGTCACCTTATGCCTATGCGCATCCTCTCCCACTAAGGCCCAACTAGGTGGTCCAGTTAGGAGAAGTGGATCCAATGGCAGGTAACTAAGTCAGAGACAGCATCACTCCAATTGTTAGGAGACTCACATGAAGACCAAGCTGCACATCAGCTACATCTGTGTAGGGAGACCTAGGTCCAGCCCCTGCATGCTCTCTGTTTGGCAGTTCAGTCTCTGTGAGTCCCTATGGGCCCAGGTTAGTTGAATTTTAGGTCTTTTGGAGGTGTCCTTGATCCCCTCAGCTTGTTCACTTCTATCCCCCACTCTTCCTCAATACTCCCCAAGCTCTACCTGATGTATGGCTATGTGTCTCTTCATCTGCCTCAATTCCCTGCTGGATGAAGCATCTCAGGAGACAGTTACGCTAGGTTCCTGTCTGCAATCATAGCAGAGTATCACTAATAGTGTCAGGAGTTGGTTTTCTTACAAAGGGTGTGTTTCAAGTTGGGCCAGTTATTGACTGGCCATTTTCTCAATCTCTGTTCCATCTTTATCCCTGCGCATCTTGTAGGCAGGACAAATTTGGGGTTGAAGGTATTGTGGATAAGTTGATGTCCCCCTCCCTCCACTGGAAGTCCTGCTACAGGAGGAGGCCACTTCAGTCTCCATATTCCCAGCAGCTAGGAGTCTCGGCTAGGGTCACTACCATAGACTATTCAGAACCTACCCCATCCCAGGACTTCAGTTACTCCCAGAGATGCCTCTCATCGATTTCTGTTCTCTTCCGCAGCCCTCTAACACCCACCTCTCCCCACACCAAATCCTCATCCTTGGTGCCCTGTTCACCCCATCTCCCACCAAGATCCTTCCCTCCATCCACCTCCAATGGATTTTTGTTCCCCTTTCTGAGTGAGATTCACCCATCATCCCTTGGGCTCTCCTTTTTACCCAGTTTCTTTGGGTCTGTGGAGTGTATAGTGGGTATGCTGTACTTTATAGCTAATATCCACTTATAAGTGAGTATATACCATACATGTCCTTTTGGGACTGGGTTACCTCACTCAGGATATTTCAAGTTCCATCCATTTGCCTGCAAAATTCATGATATCAATGTTTTTAATAGCTGAATGGTATTCTACTGTGTAGATGTATCATACTTTATCGATTCTCAGTTGAAGGACATCTGGGTTGTTTCCAGTTTCTGGCTACTATGAATAAAGCTGCTATGAATATAGTTCAGCAAGTGTGCTTGAGGTATAGTGGATGTAGCCCATTTCTTAATTTGATTCTTTCTTAATTATTAGGTTTTCTGTTTAGATGTTTGCTGGTTTCTTAACTGGGTTGTCCATTTTTTTCTTGGGTTTCAAAACTTTAATTTCAAATATCTTTTGAATAGAAGTAGTTTTATGACATGTACCATGTGTTTTTGCAAATGTTTCTCATGGTTCTTGTTTGTTTGGGAGTTTTGTTTTGTTTTGTTTTGACACAGTGTTTCTCTGTGTAACCCTGCCTGTCCTGAAACTCATTCTATAAACCAGCTCTGCCTCATTCAAGAGATCTGCATGCCTCTGCTTCCATAGTGCTGAGATTAAAGGTGTGCATTGTCATGCCTAGTAGCCACCGCTTTTTAAAAGTTCACTTACTGATACCATTTTCTGAACAAATTTTAATTTTAAGGAAAGCCAAGTTAACTGTTTTCTCAGGTTGTACTTCTGGCTTTCTATCTAAAAACTCTTTACAACAGGTAAAGTTGACTAGAGGTTTATTGTGTTGTCTCATGAGATTTTTATGGTTTTTGTGTTTAAGGTTTAAGATCTGACCCCTTTTGAGTTAATTTTGTGAAAGGCATAAAGTCTGTGTCTAGATTCATTTGTGTGCATGTAGATGCCCAGTTGTTCCACCACCATGTATGAAAATAACTCTCATTTTTTTCTGTTGTGTTGCCTTTTGTCCTTTGTCAAAGATCAGTTGACTCTATTCTGTTTCTGTGCTCTGTGTTCCGTTTCACCTGTGTGTGCTAGTTCACCAGTACCGCACTGGTTTGATTGCTATAGCTTTCTAGTAAATTTTGAATCAAAGAGTGGCAGTTCTCCAACTTGTTTTTTTTTAATTTCACAATATCATATTTGACAGTCTGTATCTGTTACCTTTGTATATAAATGTTTGATTTAGTTTGTTAATATCTACAAAGTAACTTCCTAAGATTGCATTTAATCTGTAGGTTATGTTTGAAGGAAGTGACATTTCTAGAATATTAAGTTCTTTTCCATGGACATGGGCTATCTTTCCATTTAGATGTTTATTTCTTAAATCAAAATTTCCCCATATGGATACTCATATTTTGTTAAATCTATACCTAAATGCTATCCTCCTCTCTCATTCTAAAGTAAATAATGCTGTAATCTTTTTTTTATCAAATTTTAGCTGTTTATTACTGATATGTAGGAAAGAATTTGACTCCAGTATATTAGACTTTAACTGTGAAACATTATATTAATTGATATTTAGTTCCAGGAGCTTTTTTTGAGATTTTCTACCAGAAAGTTATGGTATTTGTAAGTAGACAGGCTTAATTCTTCCTTTTATTTTATTTCTTTTCTTAACTTGTCACATGAGCTATGATTTACAGAATGATTGCTGAATTATAGTGTTGAGAATGGACATCCCCTACTCGTTCTTGGATCTAAGGGAATAACATCTGGTTTTCTCATCACTGTGCTATACAGGATTTCTTATAGATTTCTTGATTAAATTGAGAGAATGTCCTTGACTCCTATTGGGTGGAATTTTTCATCATAAAGGGATGCTGAATTTTATTTAAGATATTCTCTACATCTAGTGATATGACTATTTTTCTTCTTTAGCTTATTGATATAAAGTAGATTAAACAGATTAATTTTATGCTATTCCAGTCTTACATATGAGAAATAAATCCTTCCTGGTTGTGGTCTCAGTACATTTTCTGCTATTTTAATAAAATACCTACAGCTAGAAAATTTATTTATTTATTTATTTATTTATTTATTTTTGGTTTTTCCGAGACAGGGTTTCTCTGTATAGTCCTGACTGTCCTGGAACTCACTCTGTAAACCAGGCTATCCTCGAACTCAGAAATCCGCCTGCCTCTGCCTCCCAAGTGCTGGGATTAAAGGCGTGCACCACCACTGCCTGGCTAGAAAATTTATTTTTAAAACTTACGGAAATTCATTTGTTGTTTTTTTTTTTTTTTTTTTTTTTTTTGAGTTAGTATCACCATGTATAATGGTGGTTAGGTTTTTTCAGCCTGACACAAACTGAAGTCACCTAGAGGGAGGGAATCCCACAAGCCAGTAAGCAATTCTGCCTCTTCTCCTCCTTGAATTCCTGCCCTGACTTCTCTCCTGACTGTGATTGAGATGTGTAAGTCAAATAAATCTTTTCCTTCTCAAGTAGATTCTGGTCAGTGTCTTATCATAGCTACAGAGAAACAAACTAGACTAGAAATCAATGCCAGAGAAAGTAGGTCCTTGCTGTGAAGGATCTGACCATGTGACTTTTATGCCTTGGAATGTGTTGTGGGAGAAATGTGGAGAATTTGGAGCTTTAGGCTAGGAAAGCCATTGAGTGCTTGAGCTTAATGAACTGTATCGGGAATTTAGAAGGTACTGCTAAGAGAAATACAGGTGGTAGAGGTCTGGCTTGGGGAAGTTTCGAAGGGAAGCAAAGACCCTTAACAAGGCTGTTCATATGATATTTTGGATTAAGAATTTATGGAAGTAAAACCTTTGTATAACTGAAAATGATATCTATATTTCTCACCCTAAATAAAAAATAAAGTCCAAATGGATTTGGGATCTCAATGTAATACCCGAAAATTTGAAACTGCTAGAACATGCAGGGTGTATGCCACAAAACATAGTCATATGTACAGGCTTTCTGAATAAGGCACTGTTGGATCAGAAAAAAAAAAAAGACTAACAATTGACGAGTGGGACTTTATTAAGTTAAAAGCCATCTTAAAAAGTTATCAACATCTGTAGCCATCAGGTAAATGCAAATTAAACCCCACAGTGAGAGTCCATCTCACCCCAGTTCTGGTGGTCTGTAGGAGAAAAATACACAACAACCAATGCTGGTGAGAGTGTCAGGGAGGAGACTGTTGACGCTGATGTAAACTTATACAACTGCTGTGGAATCCAGCATTCCACATGCTGTGAATCCTGTATTCCCGATACAGTTCATTAAGCTCAAGCACTCAATGGTTTTCCTAGCCTAAAGCCCCAAGGCTAGAAAGTGGATCTACCACATGACCTGAGTGACTAGACCATTCCTGGGTACATGTCCAAGGGACTCTCTACTCTATGACAGAACTACCTACCCAACTATGTCCATTGATAACTTCTTCACAACAGCTAGGAAAACAAGCCAGCTTTTTTTTTTTTTTTTTTTTTTTTTTTTGACTTGACACAAGCCGGGAGCTACTTGGGAAGAGGAAACATCACTGACAAAAATGCCTCCAAGCAGACTGACCTGTGGGAACGCCTGTGGGAGCGTTTTCTAGAACAATGATGATGGGAGTGGACCCATTCTATGGCAGGGCATTGCTACCACCGAACATGTTGCCCTGAGTTGTATAAGAAAGCAGGCTGAGCAACCCATGAGCAACAAGCCAGCGAACAACATTCTCTATGGCCTCTGCTGCAGTTCCTGCCTCCAGGTTCCTGCCTTGAGCTCCTGCCTTGATTTCCCTGAGAGTTGTAAACAGAAATAAATCATTTCCTCCCCAAGCTGCTTTTGATTATAGTGTTTTATTATAGCAATAGGAACCCTAAATAAGGCATATGTCAATAATAAAGTGATAATGAAAATTTGTGATACAGTTGCACAATGGAATTCTCTATAAAGCACTAAAATATTAATTATGAATTTTTTAGGAAAGTGGGTGAAACTGGAAAAATTATACGGAGAAGAGGCCTAGAAAGATAAACACTGCATGTTCCCTCTCCTTTCAAAATTTAAAATTTTTGTATTTAACTTACAATATCCAGAGAGCAAGAGGTTATATAATGGCCATGGGTTGAGGAATGAGGCTTGAATGGGGCAAACAGTAAGAACTCATGTTAATTAAACTACAGGGGGAAGACTACTATAGTGGTAAGGTTTAAATGGGAAGGGGTTGTAAAGGACAAAGGTCAGGAGGAGGTAGAGACAGAGAGTTAACCAAAACTAAGAATATAAGAAGACATGCAGACATCTCCCTACGAATTGATGATCAAAGAGGTTGTACAGGCCTCCTAACAATATAGGCTGTTACCATCGTTATTGGTTGCACACTAGAACTAGACACTATATAGCTGAGGACATCACATACCTCCGTTTCATGACACAGACAAATCAAGTTGGAACTTAACTAGAAGCTCCCTCTTTATTGGCTAATATAGATTGTGTCCCAAAAAAAAATGCAATACAGGCTGCCCGGGGAGGAAACTCATCAATACAAAACTCATCAATATTTTCAGCCATATGTGGACCTCGTGCCCTACAATACCACCTGCCTACCAACACATGCCCACTGGTGCAAATGAGTGTTGAGAGCACAGCTTCCCACTCTGTGATAAATTTGAGACCTGCTCCTCAGAAGGAAATTCATGCCTGGTACTATAAACCTATTTTTAAAAAAAACAAAACTCATGGAGTTTGCTAAATGAATGTGGCATCAAACCACTTTCTAAATATTTATACTTAGATTTATACAGATACACACATGGGATTCTCAACTTTGAGTAGAGAAACTTCTTTTTATAATGAATAGCAGCGAGTGAAAACTGGTGGCTGAGAATAATTGACTGTTGAGTACTCAGGCCTAAACAATACTACCTCTTCTGTCTCAGGGAACATCATGACCCAAGGGTAGAAAGAATATAAGAACCAGATGCTAGGGAGAAGGGCTGTGAAATGCTACCTTCTGGGCATGACACAGTCTTTGCAGTTGTGAACTCAGAGCAGCTGCAGTTGGCTACACTGGATCTACACAAGACTGAGCCTGTCAGCAGTCAGTCAGGAGGCAGAGAAGTACATGAGGCCCCCTGTTCCCTGGAAAGCTATTGGCTATTTACAGAGGCTCAGGGAGGGGAGTTGTCTCCCGTTGTGTAGCCACTGATGAGCCTACTGTGCTCCAATGGATCCAATGTCTATGGTCACATGACAGCCCTGGCTATCATTTCTTCCACAGATCCTTAAGCTATAAATAAGGAATATATATTTGCTATTATTATTTTGAACAAAAGTATTATCTACTAAATTGAGATTAAATAGTGTTTAAGGCGTAGTTCTTCCTGAAGTTTATTATTTTTAGCTTTTAAAAATAAAATTTAAGTATACCGTTTCCCCCCTGCCCTTTCCTCCCTCCAGCCTCTCCCGGTACCTCCTTACCTTGCTTCCTTTCAAAGTCATGGGCCTTGTTAGACTTAAATATATCAGTGCAACCTATTAAGTCCATTGGGTACAAGTGAGTGTTGCACGTGTGTACATGATTTCAGGGCTGATCACTTGGTCTTGGAAAATCAACTAGGAGACTTGTCGCTGGCAAGGACTATTTCTCATCCTCTCAGCAGTCATTTGTTTATCTGGATGAGGCCTGTGGAATTTCCCCTTCATGTAGTATGTCTGCTTGTGTTGCACTTCTTCGGATCTCATTTCTTTAGCTTCCTTTATCTAGTCTTCTTTCTGTAGATCCAAACTTCTGACCTGTGTCATACTCGCTCTCTGTTAACATTTCTTTAAAGGAAGATCTACTGTCAGTCAGCAAATGTCCTCAATTGTTATGTGTTCAAGAGTCCATTTCTCCTGTTTTTAAAAAGATAATTTCATATGATACAGGATTCAAGCTTGTTGGTTTTATTTCATTGATCTTCATTCTCAAATAAAGATAAAGTGTGTAGTGTTCCCTAATGGAGTAGACAAAGAATGAGGAGGAAACTCACTTGCCTTAGGGTTATTTTGTTTTTAGCTGTGTGTTAGCCCCACGTCTGTCATAAGGCATCCTTTTCCTAATTTCAGAAAAGCAGACTGTCTGCATATGTTAGCAAAGCCTGTCTCATCTCCACTTTACTTTCACCAAAGCAGTCTGAACTACTTTACAGCTGGCTGTCCCACTCGGATATGTCTGTGGAGTTTTGCATGTAGAAAATATGGTGGTTACAAAGAGAAGGAATGGGAGGATATAGAAATGTTGGTTCTTATGAAAGCAACACATGATGGTGGTAGTACTCTGAATTAGGGAAGAATAAGGTTCTGAAGCGTATTAAGAAAACAGATAAGGTTATCTTAAAAGTTATAGAATTGAAAAGAAATTATTGACTTGGTCTCTGTTACTTAGATACCACTAGTATGGGATCAGCTCTAGCTCACTAGCATTTCCTCTCCAGAAACTGGAAAACTACAGTGACCTCAAACACAAAGGGATACATGTGACAATTAAAGGGCCTGAATTTTGAAACTCATAAAAATGATTTGCTGGCCATAGTGATCAATGTCAGAACAAAGAGGAATCCTTATATTGTTGAGAGGATATACTCATTAGTGAATATAGGAAATATGATATAATCTAATAGCAATATTATATGTCACACACACACACACACACACACACAGGATATGACAATTGCTGACTAAGCAGAAGTTCTATGGGAGTCCTTCTGTAAGCACAAGTGAAGTAGAAGCCAGGATTTGGAGCATCAGCTCTCTAAGTGACCTTTATGTTACAGCCATGTAGAGAGAAAGGGAAATTGGGTTGGTTCTTTACCTCACATTGTACACCGTAATTCCTGCCACACTAATCACAGTTTAAAAAACATAAAAGAGCTAGAAAAATATCCCAAAATGATACCCATGTATTAATTTAGGGAAAGCCTACTAAGCATGAAAACTGAGGGCAGTAACCATATATATTTAACTACATAAAAGGAAAGCTTTTATAGTCTTTGATCCAACACTGCTATTTATAATGACACATTCTTTAAATATTTTGATAAGTGTATGAAATGATACACACATGAAAACACTATAACATTGTTTATAATTACAATTTATAATCATAATAAGAACTTCAAAACAACCTAAATGTCCATCAAATATCATTAATTAAATGCCTCCATATTAAAAACAATGTAGTTTGAAAGGGTAGCAGGGAGACAAAAGAGGGTAATGGGAGAGTGAATGGATCCGAATGTGTTATGTACATGTCTGAAAACAGCATAACAGAACCATTATGCATAATGTATATTTGCTAATAAAACTTTTTAAACAGAAATCAGTTGAAAGTGTGTTTGAAAAATGGATATTCCAATGAAACACACATATCTGAAGATTCAAAACTAATATCCATTGAGTGGACTATAATAGCACACACCTACCACTCAGGAGGCAGAGGCAGGAGGAGCTCTGTGAGTTCAAGGCTGGCCAGGTCTACATAGCAAATTCTAGACCTGCCAAAGTTACATAGAGAGACCCTGTCTCAAAAAACAAAAGCAAGGGCTGGAGAGATAGCTCAGTGGTTAAGAGCACTGACTGCTCTTCCAGAGGTCTGAGTCCAATTCCCAGCAACCACATGGTGACTCACAACCATCTGTAATGAGGTCTGGTGCCTTCTTCTGGCATGCAGGTGTACATACAAACAGAACAATGTGTGCATAATTAATAAATCTTTTTAAAACAAAAACAATAGCAACCAACATCCACAAATGAAAATACATGACAGTTGCCCTTCTGAGTCTGAGTTACCTCACCCAGAAGTTGATTTCCCTGCAAGTGTCATGGTTTTGTTTTTAACAGTTGAATGGTACTTTGTTGTGTAGATGTGCCAGTTTCATTATCCATTCACCAGTTGATGGACATCTAGGCTGTTTCCATTTCTTGGTTGACCCACTGAGTGTAATTTGTGCTTGCCCAAATACTTACTGTGTAGGGCACTGGAACATGGTAGACCTACTGGGGCCATACCCTTAAAGAAAACTGACTCCCTCGTGACACCTCCATGCTACATTGTTGACTGGCTTGGTTGGTCTTCTACAGATGTTGCATGGGTGACCATAGCTGTAATGAGTTTGTGAGTACAACTGTCCTATCTCATCCAACAAAACACCTCTGGCTCTTATAGTCTTTTCACAGTCCTCTTCTATGATGGACCCTGGGTGTTATGGGGAGGGGGAAATATGTTAAATAGTTGTCTTAGTTAGGGTTACTATTGTTGTGATGAAATACCATGACCAAAATCAAGATGGAGAGGAAAGGGTTTATTCAGCTTATACTTCCACATCACAGTTCACCATTAAAGGAAGTCAGGGCAGGAACTCAAACAGGGCAGGTACCTGGAGTCAGGAGCTGATGCTGAGGCCATGGGGAACTGATGCTTACTGGCTTGCTCCTCATGGAGGACCACCAGCCCAGGGATGGCACTACCCAGGATGGGATGGGCCCTTCCCCCATCAATCACTAATTGAGAAGATGCCCTACAGGCTTGCCTACAGCCCAGTCTTATGGAGGCATTTTCTCAGTTGAGACTCCATCCTTTCAGATGACTATAGCTTGTGTCAAATTGACATAAAACTAGCCAGCACAATAGTTTATGACTGAGCTCTCCACTAACACTTATTCCCTGCACTTTGACCGCTTGTAAGTTTCTGCAATAACCATCCACTGCACGAAAACATTTCTCTGATGGGCTCTGAAAGCAGCACCAATCTATGGTTAAGGAGATAGCAATTTAGAGAGCATTGTGATATTATGTCTATTTAGGAAAGCAAATAGTAGCTAGGTTCACCCATGGAGTCTATGAGCCCCCCAACCACAGATGCTTGGCAAGATTTATAGTAGAAATCATTTATTAAATTCCTTTTCCCAAAGCAGATGCAGTTTGGCACATGACTGCAAATCCCAACACTTGGGCACGGTGAGGGGTGTGAAGCAAGAGGGTTGCTCTAAATTCTGAGTTCAAAACTACTCTAGGATACAAGTGAATTCCAGGCTAAACAGGGTTGCATAGCAACACCTTCTGTCCAGAACCAAACAAATGAATCCTGCCCTCTTTCCCTTTTATCACCCGTGTGTTTAAGGTGAACCTGTTTTTAAGGGTTATTTTTTTAATTCCTCAACTAGCAAGCATGACTCCTGGGTCCCCCTTGAATGAAAAAAAAACGAGAAAAAAAGAAAGAGAAAGAGGAAAGGAAATATTACTGTTCCTAGTTGTCATGTAGGAGAAAGTTTACTGTATATAAAAGGGAGGGTGTAGGTAGAGGCAGGGACTTCTGGGAGAGTGTACATGACCCTGAGCTGGGCCACATGGGGAGAGGGGGTAAGGAAGGGAGAGAGCGGGGAGAGTCTAGCCAGATGCAGCAGCCAGGAGGCCCAAAGGTACAAAAAGAGCAGGTAACCAAAATGTCTGGATTGTATAGGGAAGAGCAGCCCAGCCCCCTCCCTGTACTAGAGTTCAGAGTAGGGAGTGGGGAGGGGTATGCCAGCCAGGAGGGCCCTGTAACAGGTAAGGGCTAAGGGATGCATGAAGAACCTGGTAGCCAGGTTCAATTTGATATGTTAAATAGGCACTTCAGCCATTTGTCCCAGGTTTGAAACCTAACACCCCTATCCAACTTCTAAGTTCTATGATGATGGCTTTCTGGCACTATTTACTGTGCTGCCTTCCATAGGGATGCTCAGAAAAGACCAACTGACTGGTGATGTCCAGAATTGCCTCAGAATCTGGTTCAACAGCTCTATCCTTTAGCTAGCTAAAATGGCCAAAAAGTAGAGCAGGGATATGCCACCTTGGCTATCAAGTCAGGGCAGCTGCAGCAGCCATCACCTTGCTTTTGAGGCTGGAGTAACTAACTGGCCAGTTGGTAGCTAGCTGGTGGGGCTGTGCCCTTTCTGTGTAAATCTTTCCTTAAACAGCTATCTTATTCAAGAACAAAGCGCTTCTCTGCTTATGTTGTTGTTTCTCACTGAGTCATAGCCATCCAGAATGCTTAATGCTCTTTTGTAAAACAACATACAGGAGCCAGGTATGCCTCATGCCTGTGCCCCAGCTCTCAGGAGACTGAGGCAGTTGGTTTACAGTTCAAGGCCAACCTAGACTACACATTTAAACAATATCTGAAAAACTCGGAGCACAGATAAAGATGACAACCGAGGAGGGAGGAAAGGTGTGAGGAGACAGAGGATATAAAAAGAGAAAATCATGATCTTCAATTGCTCCACCGAACCTGAAACATCTTCTGCACACTGCACCCAATTCCTGCGGCTGCAGTTCTTTTTGAGAGAAATCTGAACAGACATTGGGTTTTTGAAGGGACATATTTGCTCTGGGGCCACATTGGAGATCCTCCAGGTTAGAGACTCTATTAACTTCCTATGAAACCTGATTTCAGAGGTGAAAATCTTCCTAGGCTTTTACAAGAATCAAGTTAGATGATACACAGAAGCATGAAACAAACTGTAGACTACAGAACTGCTCCTAAGGACATTGGCTGTGGTTTAGAGCTAGGCTATATTGGTTTCATGGCAGTTTGGAACAGAATTTAAGTGTCTGCCTCTAAGCAAAGTTATATTCATCCAAAGAAAGAAAAAGCCTGAGTCCCTATGAATAAAAATGAGTTCTATTGATTAAAATGGCTTTCTTTAAAAACAATACATGAGAAGACACTTCCGACTCTACTACAAAAGAAGCTGTTGACATTTCCTTTAGAGCACCTATTAAGTTATGGCAAATTGTGGGAGTGCATGTGGCCCCACATGAATGTATTACAGCTGCATGGTTCTAATAACTAACAGGTTACTCACAATAAGGAAGTGACTGAGAAGGAACTACTATTGATCTGCTTCTTCTATAAGAACACTGCCTTTTCTCTTCTAGTGTCCCAGTCTGAAACTTTGCATCACTACTTCACCTGAATGCATGACTCTACAACCTTAGGACTTGCAGAATTAAAGGAATGCCGTCCTGAAGTTGTTGAGCTGTGCGTTTCTGGGCATTTCATCTCTACAGAAGAATACCCTTCTCCTCTTGACTAAAGTGGGAAGAATTGTTCTTTCTCAAGGGAGGAATCCTTCATGTATTTTGTTGTGGTCTCTATAATCAGCAAACAAGGATTTTGATAGATGTGTGGCTGAAATCCTTGGCTAAAATCTGGCCCATGACTATAGGCTCCCTTAAATTTGCAGTGCCTCTTACTGGGTTTTTAGAGAATAACCTTTTTAAAAATGATCTACTAACTTAATCTTCCATCTTTTATTTCTAATAGGTCCTGTTAAAAACAAGAAAAAGGGTAAGTTGAGTTTCATGATTTTATTAAATTGTCATGTCATTTTTTAATTAGAAAAAAATAAATGTGATAGGATTTTGCATTAATCTCTTTCAACATAAATTGCCCATTACTTTATTCAATCATTTACATGAGTTTTGCACTTTAAAAAGAACAAGAATTAGTTCTTCAACAACAAGCCATGGAAGATAGAATTGACTCTAGCAGCACATACAAGTTGTCCTTGTTGGATTATTTATTTGTTTGTTATGTATTTATTTGCTCTGTGTATCTCCTTCCTCTTGTACTGGGGATACAATCCAGGACTTCTGCCCTAAGAATATAAGGCAGAAGCTTTACCACTGCATTCTACTCCAAGCCCGTATTATAGTACTTCTTTCTTATTCCTTTTACATCTCTGTTTCCAGTTCATATTTATTTCCTTCTCTTGCTCTGTCCACTGCCTTCTTTTTTCTTCTTTCCTTCTTTATCAGATCAGTTGTCAGGCATTAATGAAGACCCAAGACTGCTTATAGAGAAAAGAAAACACTACCTATGGAAAGGCATCATCAATACATTGGTCCTTGACCTAAAAGCTGTCTTTATTCAATTTCCCAGATGATCAAAGATGATACCTCTTTCTCTGAGAATTTAGCATCATTTGCTCTGTGATAAAAATAACAATCTATGCCACTGTGTTACTCTGCCCCTGTCCTGTTTTTAAAGTAGATGATAGTTGGAGCTATTCACTGTGCTGTCCTTAGTTTCTTAAGTCCACTTTGTACTTAACAAGGGACTTGCTAAGGGCACATGAAGTACTTGCTTGCTTGCTTGCCTAAAGAAGAGAATCCAAAGAGAAAGCAGGTTGTATTATAAGGACTAGGCAAATAAAATTCACCCTTTGCACTAGAAAAAAAAAATCAACTGTAAAATCAGTTTATGTACCTGTCTGTTTCTGGGTTCTGACATTAAAGGAAGACAAAGATAATGTGAAACTAATGAGTTTCCCTTTAGAAATCCTTCTTTTTTGCCTTTGTCTATATGATACTGGCAATTTAACCCAGGGCTTTACATGTGCTAGTCAGATGCTCTATTATTGGACTACATCACTCACCCTCTTATTACTTTCTTTGAATGAGACATGATCTCACTTCATTGTCCAGGCTGGCCTTGAACGGACTCTGTAGCTCGGACTGACCTTGAATTTTGAGATCTGCCCTCATAAGCCTCACGAGTACCTTAAATTATGGACCTTAAAGTTCTTTACCAGGGCTACAGACATAGCTCCACTGTTAAGAGCACTCATTGCTCTTATAATGGACTTGGGTGTGGTTCCCAGCATCTCCTTGATGGCTCACAACCATCTGTATCTCCAGTTCCAGGGAATGCAGTACTGCCTTCTTGTCCTCCTCAGGCAACAGGCATGTGTGTAATGTGCATACACGCAAACCTGCAGGGAAAACACCTAAAATAAAATAAGTAAACATAAAAACGTTCTTTAAGTGATTTTTGTCTGTTTAGATTTATGGAGCATTCCAAAGGGCACAAAATGGCTAACTACAGAGGTAGCCTGACGACCCTCTGAGCAGTAGGGTACTCTTATCACTTCAGGTACCCTTAGCTATATGTCAAACTCATGTTCCTACTGAAAAAGAAAAGCTGGAAAAATGCCCAGCCTTCTAAATTGACCAAAGTTAGTAAAGAGCAGAGAGCCAGAGTGAGTGCAGAGTCCTTCGGCTGGTTCCTGGATGCTCACTCTCAGGATGCTTCATCTTTTAAAGAAGTAAATTTGAGTTTCAAGTATTGGGTTCTTGAGTCTTGTTGCATCCCTTCAAGATAGAAATCATAGCTCGCATCATTGCTTAGCATTGCCACCTTCTGTATGGAACATTATGGAGAAGAAAATGTGTACAAGCCTTAACCGTCTACTTTATTTAAAAGTGATTTAGAAGTCAGTTAATATGCGTTTCCTTGGACACAGTGAATAGGCACATACTTGAAGAGGGAAATTGAGCTGTTCACTTAATTTTCACCCTTTAATGGAATTTTCCTACTCACATCACTCTCTCCCTCTATTTTCACCTTACCCCCCCACACACACACACACCTCCCTTTACTCAGTTGCTTTCCATTGTTCTTTCAACACTTGGAACTTAGCTGAAGAGGTTAGGGAAATGCCCCTTTGATGAAATTTGGCTCTGAAATGATATGATTATTCTTTTATCTAAGACTGCACAGGCTTACTTTCTCAGTACAAACATCTCTAGGCTTTTGTATCATAAAGTATTCTGTCAAAGTTAGAGAATCTAAAGACAGAATTCAATCTTCTCTTGGTCCAGAGGTCATTTTCTGCATACCCTTCTCTGCCTCTAACTTTCTAAAGGAATGCAAGTGTGAAGGGCTTCCTTGTCCAAATGCTGAGAAGCGAAGAGGGTCAGCTGCAGAAACAGATTTCAGCACAGGCTTTTTCTCAGATGCCTTCTAACATTTTCATAAGGGATCGCTCTCTGTTTACACTGCAACCATAATTCTCTTGGAGGAGGCTCTGGATGTAGTGCTTCTAAAATGACATTAAACAATTATAGGGGACACGCATTCTTGGAGCTGAAGTTTGTGATACCCACAACACCCTTAGCTGGAAAATCTCTGTGGAGCCTGAAAATGCTGCAACCCAGCACATCCAACTTCTGTGTCTACTCCATCTATGTGTTTGTGTCAACTTCTTTGTCTCTTCCAACTGGAAAATAAGGAGGGAGGCACACACTTTACATCCAGGCTTTGGAAGTTTTTCCAGATGACATTAGTTCAGTCTTTCTTGTGGAACCTCAGTCTCAAGAAGAGACAGAAAGCACCAAGGCCAAGTTCCTTGTTCTTGGGTTCCAAGTGCCTGTGTGGAAGGACTGGGGTCTACATCCTTATCTCCAGAGTCCAGATCCTGTGTTCTTTCCACCACACTAACTAGAATTGAAATTTGGGTGCTGAATAAGCCTGATTTGGAAACTACACAAATTCAAAAGGAGATGGTTTTCCTATTCAGCATCTTAAAATTGGCTAGATCTAGAAACTGGGCAGATCCCATCTTAACCAAGCTCGGGACCTCTAAGTCTTTAAGGCCCTATAGGCCCTCTTGAAGAAATGCTCTCAGGACTATTCTATCTTCTCTGAAGAAGAGGTCCCATTCTGACCCACTGTTTCATTCCAAATGAGCATGTGGTTAGATGTGGAGAGCTGGCCTCTTTGTGGGCCTTTCTTGGATTCTTGGTGGGTTTTTTTAGATATACAGAATTATTCTGTTTTATACTTTTTAACTTTTATTGATTCTTTGTGAATTTCACATCATTCATTCTAATCCCACCCATCTTCTGCCCCTTCATATCCACCTTCTGCCCTTGCAACCTCTCCCCCAAACGAAACCAGACAAGCAAACACCTCTCCATTGTGTCACATAGTCTGCCCTTTTACCCAGCTTTTCTTACAAATGATCATTGCAGTGCATCATTGGTCTGGTTTGAGGCCTCTGGGTTAGGGTTATTATTCTTAAAGGGGGGGCCTGATAAATCAGGACAGAATTCACTAAACTAAAATATCTAAGGAATGAGTTGTTGAAGCCAGTAAGAAAGTGTTTAAAGGGACGATAACCTGGTTGTCATTGTGTTGTTGTTGCTGTTGTTTGATTTGGAGGTTTCATTTGTTTGTCAGCTTATCACAAGTTAAAGTTATTTGAGAAGCAGAACCACAATTAAGAAGAAAGAATATCTCCATCGGATTGTCAGTAGGCAACTCTGTGGGGCATTTTCTTGACCAGCGATAGGTTTGGGTAGGCCCATTCATGGTGGATGGTGACACCCCTGGGCAGGTGGTTGTATAAGAAAGCAGGCTGAACAAGCCATGGGGAGGAAGCCAGTAAGCAATGTTCCTCTGTATTCTCTGCTTCAGTTCCTACCTCCAGGTTCCTGCCTTGAGCTGCTACTTTGGCTTCCCTCAAAGGACTGTGACTCAGTGTATATAAGCAAAAAAGAACCCAAACAAAACCGCACCTTCTTTCCCAAGTTGTTTTTGGTCACGGTGTTTATTGTAGAAACCCTAAGACAAAAGATAAAGAAGTTTATATTTGAAATTGAGAAACTGTCTCAGGAGAGGACATTGTAAAAGATTTCCAATCCTGGGACTCCCATTAAAATTCTAAGACAGGAAAAAGAAGAGAAAGAAGCCTACTCATGACCACCTATAGTCCTTTAGTGAGTCTGCTCAAAAGAGAACAAGTCTATAGGAGGGACAGTTATGATCCACTCACCATGACTACAGCCTAGAGGAACTGTTAGAAGGACTAGAATATGAAATGGGAGAGCTGAGATTGTTCTGGAAAGACAGTGAGAGAGAAAGGAGGAAAGGTTGGTAGACAGGATAAATAGTAGCGCATTTGAAAATACAGCCTCTAAAGAAAATCTCCAGGAAGGTGGATTGTTTGGCCTGCAGTGATAAAAATTGATAGGTAACCTAATATCTATGAACATATGAGGTTCTATGTACATGGTACTAACTATTCTTCTCTAGCTACACAAAGAATAGAACAAAATTTCAAACAGCCACGGGAGGGATTTCAGTTAAATATACCAAAGACCTTCCTAACCGTGAGCAGTGAGGGGTGATCGACGCTGGAACATGTAACCAAGAGAGTTTGCAAACTTTCTGTTCTCAGTGATCTTTAAAAATAGTCTAGAGAGGTCAGCTGAGAAAGCAGAGACCGCTGCCTCTGCCGGGTCTCTCTGCCTGCGATTCCTTCTTTCCTGTTGCTTCTTGATATCTTTAGTCTCTCACCCTATCTCTCCACCTCCATTTCCTTCCCACTCCTCTTGTCAGCCAGTGCTGCCTCCATCCATCTCCATGCCCTGTACATCTGACTCCTGACAAATCTTCCTGGAGCTGATGGTGTTCCCGGGATCAGACTTCCACTATCCTTTTGTTAATAGTATCAAGTCTGTGCACTTGAACAGCTAAATGAAGTCCCGCAATTCATTTTATTACCAATGATCATCAAATTCTAAAAAGAATCATAAAGTAACCCCTAATTCTGAGTTCCTAATAGTCCTTTGGACTCTAGATCAGAACCTCCTTTTTGAAGTCTTGCCTAACCTGTTTCAGCATTTGGTCTGCCTCATTAATGTGGCACTCCTAATATCTTATAACTTTTTTCCCTACCATGCTGGGCTCCTTGAGAAGTGTTTATTTCTGTGTCCTCTAATCTATTTGGAAATATGGTGCAGAAAAGGGATTATAAGCATGTCCAGCTCTTTAGCAAAAACTAGATGACTGACTTGGTGTCATTGAAGTCTCTAGAACTCCCTGAAATTACACTCCTGACTATACAGTCTTGACAGTAACTAACTCCAAATATAACACTGAATCCTGTATTTTAGGAAAGAAGGCAGGGCCACCTGGACCCAATGGCCCCCCAGGACCTCCAGGACCTCCGGGACCCCAGGGACCTCCAGGGATTCCAGGAATTCCTGGGATTCCAGGAACAACTGTTATGGGACCACCTGGCCCACCTGGCCCTCCTGGTCCTCAAGGACCCCCTGGCCTCCAAGGACCTTCTGGTGAGTTCTTCTGTCTCCCACCCCTTAGAAAACTTGTCAGTGCTTTTGTAGAATAATAACAGATAATCTTCAGGGAATTTTCAGACAGTGGCAATGCGCAGTAAGAAATCCCTAGTCCAGTGTAGAGGTAGAAAGTGAACAAGCTCCGATAGTGTCTGGCCTGCTCTAAGTCTTGTTGAGTTCAAGCTGCGCCAGACAGGCCATCTGTTCATGCCCCATGCCAATCCTTCCATCCCATTCCATCTTTGGCTCTAGTCCTTCATATAACGAGCCAGTAAGCTCATATGAGCCAAAAACAGAGGTATGAGAAGGAGGTCCCAGCCATTCACTGGAGTTCCTGTAGTTATAGAATTGTCTTACTCTGATTTCCAGCATAGAGTACCACATGACATTTGCATGGACATAGTTTGTGGGAGGAATGTTGGGGACTGGACAAAATGGCAACCCTATTATAATGTCTTCCCGTGTACTTTGAGACTCCTTTCCTATTGGTGCAGACAAATAGCCCCTTCCAGTCAAGTGGTTAGAAATGTATGACTCACTCAAGCTGTGTCTAACAGAACCACACACCAAGACCACCCTGTCCCTAAGCCAAATGCATCTCACACTAGACCCTTAAATAACCATGCTGCTCTTTTAAATGCCATTCCATCCCTTTGCCTCTTTCTCCTAGAGCCCAGTGGGGCATGCAACAGGTATAGCTGCAGATCCAAAGCTGCCTAATTAGAGTTGACAGGAGGAAGACTGCCCGAACTCATGCTACCTGTTACATTTTTCTCCTGTTCCCCTCCTGTATCTTGAGGTTTTCTTAAACTTAATTTCCCCAGGTCTAAGAATTCAGCAGCGGGATTCAGATTCTTTCACTTGTAATTCAAACAGGCTCAGCAGTGTTACCATGGCCACAAGAGAGAAGTTTTGTTTTTTTAAACCCAATCATTCCACAAATATTAATTGAACAATTTCTGTGTACAAAGAGATATATTGCTAAGTGGTCCCTGTTCTCATAGAGTTTATTTCCTAGAGTCAAAGAGACTCACTTAAAGAAACAAGATCTTTATAAATGACAGCGGCCCTTGTGAAATCAGTAAGAAGAGAACAAAGAGCTAGAAAAGCAAGTGCCATAGTCTTAAGAACATACAATGGCACACATAGCCTTTCTTTCCTCTCTGTGGGTGCTCAATGGGGCTTGCCTTGAGCCAATATTGGCCAGAGGCCAACTTCCCTGCTGGGATCTAGACCCTCTGAAGAAGAAGTCAGTAGGGACAGGAATGGCAAGGAGGGGCTATTCTCTCCCATTGACAGCCCCATGTTGTACTGTGACTCCCTCCAGCTATAAGAGCTGGAGAAGGAAATTCCTACAGGGTTGGCTGTGGAGTCCAGGCTCCGGAGCCCTGGCTGCTGAAATGGGAAAGGGAAGTAGAAAAGAGCACAGCACTCTGACTGCCCCATCCTATCTTGCAGGTGCTGCTGATAAAACTGGAACTCGGGAAAACCAGGTTGGCTGGGGATTACTGTCTTCCTGGGAAGGAGGGATGGCCTCAGGCTTGGGGTCACCTTGAAGTCCTCAGCCTCTAAGATTCCCAGAGGCTTTATTTTATGTCATCCTGAAGGTTCTGAGGTTTTCACTGGCAGCTGTTGCCAAGGCCTATGAATTGAAAAGGTTCGCCCTAAGGATGTGCTTTTAGCTAAAGGAACACAGTCTTGCCTGGACCATTTTACTCATTTTGTGAGTGACAGAGGGCCATGACAGCCAGATCCAATAGTCCATAGAAATAACCTGCCTGTCAGGCATATATATATATATATATATATATATATATATATATATATATATA
>NC_034613.1:86448965-86473779 GCF_900095145.1 Mus pahari
ATATATATATATATATATATATATATATATATATATATATATATACATATTACCTAGGCCTCTGACTTCCAAGCCACCTCAGATGCCTGATGGCATTCAGACTGCCTAGAATCTGAAGCTGAGAGTTTGTGTGTCCATGAAAAGCAGCCAACTAGCTGTAGGCTGAGGCCAGCCTGGGCTTCCCCCTTAATGGCCTTATAGTTCCTTCCTAGTCCTTGAGTCTTCCAATCTGTGTCTTTTGGCAGATTCTACTGCCTAGCCTCCTCACTTTGCCCCTCCCAGCTACTAGCCTCACTACAGTTATTTGGCCACAATGATAAATCTACAGAGTTGCACAGTCCTTACATTTTTGTAGGCAATTTTATATTCACTACCTTATTAGATCTCACCCTGTGAAAGTGGCCAGCAGAGATTCTTATAATTCCCGCTTTACAGTTAGGGCCTCACGTTTGACTGAAGGTCACAGAGTGAAGACGTGGTAGAGCTATAGAGTCTTACTGTGTTTTAGGAGAAATATAGCTACTAATAACTCAAGACAGAGGGAGAGAACCAGAATTGGGATACAAAGAGTCTAGAAGCCAGAAGTAAAAACACAGGACTGCATGACATGGCAAGCAGTCATTATAGTGACTCTCTTCTTCTCATCTTCTCAGCCAGCTGTGGTGCATCTGCAGGGCCAAGGGTCAGCAATTCAAGTCAAAAATGGTAAGAATCAAAGTAGTCTGTCTCCCTCCTAGGAGTTTCTCCCTTCCCTCATTCCCAGCCTCCAAATAATCAGCCAGCCCAGCTCCTCCCTAGTCCCTGAATAGCCTTGGCATAGAAGGGCATTTCCTACTCCGTCGTGCCCTCTACTGGTCGTCCTAAGTAACTACTTGCACCAAGACCAGATGCTACACCCAAATTGCGTTTAATTTTGTTTTTTGCAGTATAAGGGGGCAAACCCAGGGCCTCGTGAATGCTAAGCAAACATACTGCCTTTGAACTGCATCCTCAGCCCCTAAATTACATTTTGAATCCACTAATGTGGGATCTGAAAGGGACTTGGGAAACCACCAACTTGACTGCTTTGATGGTTATATCAATCACCATGGAAATATGTGTAATTTGATAAGCACTTTCACAGTGCAAACTAAGGAAGTTAGAACTATATTAAATAAATTATTTTGTCTGACTGCTCTATACAGAAACTGGCTGGAGAGAGTGCTCCCCCAGAGAGGGGACGTGTTAGTGTCTAGGAAGCAAGAGACACTAATGTCTATCAAAAGCAAAAACATGTTAACAGGGTTTAAAATGCTGATTTTATTTTATACCTTCATTTATGAGATGGGGAGACAGAGTCTCCCAAAGAGACTAGAAATACCAAAGTAAACCATACTGCCTCATGGTAATTTAGAATTCCCAAATGGTTTGTCTTTTTATTTAACCTTCACAACCACCCTATGACATAGGTGTTGCAATGCTCCTTTTTGTTTTGGTTTTTTTTTTCAGCAACAGAAACTAAAGCTCAGAGAACTTAATTTAACTAGCCCAAGATTTTGTAGTTAGGAGCTGAGATTCAAAAGCATATCTTTCTAGCTCTCGGCACTGTGCTATGCTGCTTCAGTGATGTGTGTGTACACTCCACTGAATGATTAGGTTCATTTTCTTCCCCCAAAGAGACATGAACATTCATTAAAGAACGGCGCTTTGAAATAATGTCCAGTCTCCAGGGTGCCCAAAGCCTAAAATGCATGAACCCCCAGGAGTCTTGGAAAGCAGCAAGCCAGCTAACATAGCAGCTACTTACAGAGCTTGGAGTGGAAGGGAGGCACTGTGAGCAGACACAGTAAATGAAGGTTACAAAACCTCTGCTTGGGGACAGCTTCTAAGAGCACAGTCAGTCCTGAAGTGTCTGTGCTGAGCTCCTCTCACCGTTGGGCTTGGCTGCTCCCTCGACTGTCACTTGAACACCCAGCCTAACAGCCTCCCGAGTACAAGTCGGAGTAGAGGAAGAGGAAAACACTAGCAGCCCCATGGGAGGCCAAGCACTGTGGGACCCGGGCTCTTGGGTAGGCCATGGTCACCATCCTTCCTGGAGGAACGTGGTCAGACAGAAAATAGATTTGTTTGGGTATCTAAGTGGCGGCCCTAGAGTTCATTCTATAGCAGAAGCTGTTCAAATTGCCCCCACTACCATAACAGAGCAAGATAATTTCCAGTCCCTGTGGCAAAATCCCAGTAGTAGTGTCTGCTGACAGGCAGACAAGAGGAGCAAGGCCACAGGGAGAGGATACTAGGCAGATCCAGGACTTAGAGAGGCGGACCTTCTGAGACTGGCCAAGAATGGATGCTTAAAACATAATGTTTTTGTGTGAAGACCAAAGGGCCGAGAGAAAATGCCTCTGTGAACTTAGTTTCCCCCTTCTTATGGTAGGAAGGAGCAACTTTCTATCTGCAGGATGAGAGGAGAAATATTCCTCCATCCTCTCATACTTCTGTCCCCAGCTGAATTAAGGATATGAAACGAGGGCTTTGCCAAGGCTACCTCAACTCCTAGGCACATTCAATCTCCTGAAACCTGGCAGGCTCTCCCCCGGCACTGTAAAGCTCACCCTCTTGTTTGATTAAGTGGTTTCCTGGGGCCCTCGGAGGCTTCCCAGAAAGGAGTGGGTGTGGAGGAGCCATAGAGAAGAATCTATTAAGAAGAGACAAAAGCACAGGAACCTCTGAGACAAGAGAGGAATTCGGGTGATATTGCTAGCAAAGTGAAATTGAATACTAAGACTTAGCCTGCCACTCAGTGTCGGGATTTTGTCTGTGCAGTCACCGTAACAACAGAGAAAATATGGTTCTGTGCCTACTCTCCTCTTTCACCATCGCCACCTCAAATTTCAGATAGAAGGTAAAGAGCCTTATTGATGGAATGGTCAAAGGACAAAGACTGATATGTCCCCAAGCCAGCCAGGAAGCCACTTTACAAACAGTACACCCTTCCTGCTTCCAAAATGTTCTTTTAAAGTCTTGGCCCTTGAAACTTTTGTGGTCATTGGTGTTAGATAGGGTTGGTGAGGAAGCGGGGTTACTGCTTGGTATTTATTTCTGTTGCCTGGATTATTTTGACATGTACTGAGTGACTGCCCTTCTCTCATACTGAGATCTTTCAGGTGGAGTGCTCAATGACTGGTCTCGCATCACTATGAACCCTAAGGTGTTTAAGCTACATCCCCGCAGCGGGGAGCTGGAGGTACTGGTGGACGGCACCTACTTCATCTATAGTCAGGTAGAAGTGAGTACGGTCTTAGGCCTAACTCTTCTTATATCCAGGGTGCAGATATGGTGCAGGCCACCTAGGGGCACTGTGGAGCAAGCCAAAACCATCCAATGGCTAACTTCTTGCAGTGCTGGGGAAAGGGGTGGCGGATTTCACACTGGGAGGGAGTTGAAGGGAGGAAAAGACCAATAAACCCATTTCATTTTTTCCCCTAGAAAACTTATCACTGAAAAACTGTAAAGAGGCCTCTCCAACATCCTGCTGTCTGATCCCCTCTTGCAGGGCCCAAGGCCCTCATTTCCCCTCTGAGTTGTTTGGTTCCACAGACGGACCTGACCTTGCGCTAAGTTTTTAAGACTAAGTTCCAGAGCTGCAAAGACCCCTCCCCACAACACTGCTAGCTTGGGCGTGATAATGAACAGTGCTCCTGTGAACCTTCTCTCTACCTCAAGAAGATTTCTGACTGTCTTTCCTTCCTCTTTCTCCTATTTGTTTCTGTCTGTTTCTGTTGTTGTCACCTCCTTCTTGCTGTCATTCTCCCAGACCTTTCTCCCCTCCACTTTTGTCCTTCTCCTGCCCTGGGCCCATTCCCCAACAGGTCTGCCAGAGGCCATTCATTTCCATCCCTCATTGTGTGCCTCCATCGGGGCTCTCCTCAGGGCTACAAGTACATAGGCCTTGAGGTCAGGGTAATCAGGAGGTAGGCAGCAAGCAGGGAGATGAACGGAAGGACTATGCAACTGACAAATGGCTCTCAAGAAAAAAAAATATGACTAGAGAAGTTGGGTTAACCAGCACTGGTCTGGCACACAGAGTATCCGTTCATTGCTTGGTCCTGACCCAGGAAATGATGTGCCATTTAAATATGTTACTTCCAATCAAGGAGCCTGTGGAGTCACTTTTATGGAGTAATTTAAGGTATCAAATGAAGGACAGTCCTCATTCCTATGGGGCACTGTGGGCATAACCCCAATATCCTGTGGACTAAATTCCATTTAGTAGTAGTGATGAAAAATCAGAGCTGAGGGTGGGATGTGCTGGCGAAAGGTAATGAAGGATGGAGATTAAATGTCTGGACTCAGGAGAGGATTAGGAGTAAGTGGTCCACGTGAGCTAAGAAAGTCTCCATGAGGCCAGGCTATTGGCTATACTTCCTCCTGGCCACAGAATGAAGTTAGGTGCCTAGGATTTGCATCCCGTGTCTCAATGGATACGGATACGCCAGCTCCCCATCTCTCAGGATCTGCTTCTTCGGTCAGCAAGAGAGGGCCGAGCTGTGCTGAGTCTGTGAGAGGCCTGCAGGGCAGCAGAGTAGTACACTGGGAGCTTAGGGGGCTCCTGTTCACAGCCTAGAGAAATGACAAGTCAGTACTGCGACCTCCCTGGGGCACCAGGGCTCTCTACGTGTATTCCTAAACTGTGTTTAGTGTGGGAACAGGAAGTTGGTGTGTCCAGAGCATTGATTAAGCACCCAAGGAGTGTGAAGCACTGCTTCGTGCCAGGGTCGTGGAGTGGAGCCAGTGAAATGGCTCATAAGGCAGCTCTCGGCCTCAGGGAGTCCGTAAGAAAGGTTTGCTCAGCCCTCTGAACCCATGGAGTAGGGGGAGGGCAGTGGGATCCTGTCACCCTGCTGTTCCCTGCCAACCAACAGGCACACTTTCAGGTGGCACTGCCCCTGCACAGGGTATACTGGCAGCTCATCTGAGGAGGTTCTATCTGCTCACCAGGGGAGGGCCCCACCCTCTTTTTCCTCTCTCCCCCAATCCCTTCTTGTTGCCTTTCACCCAGGTCTACTACATCAACTTCACTGACTTTGCCAGCTACGAGGTGGTGGTGGATGAGAAGCCCTTCCTGCAGTGCACCCGCAGCATTGAGACAGGGAAGACCAACTACAACACTTGCTATACTGCAGGCGTGTGCCTCCTCAAGGCCAGGCAGAAAATCGCCGTGAAGATGGTGCACGCTGACATCTCTATCAATATGAGCAAGCACACCACCTTCTTCGGGGCCATCAGGCTGGGCGAAGCCCCTGCCTCCTAGATCCTCCCATTCCATCCTGGCCCATGCCCCTGCCCCAGGTTTGGGAGCCAGGACTCCCAGAACCTCTAAGTGCTGCTGTGTGTGGAATGAGGTATATTGGCGTTGCAGCCACAAAGAGAAATGCCCCGTGCTATTTATTCCCCAGTGACTCCAGGATGACAAGGCCTATGTGACTTCCCAGAATGACCTTGAGTTGCCAGGACAGTTGATGGAACCCCAGGATTGTCAAGAAGCAGAACCTTCTTAGGCTCCCTGCTGACTGGTTTATGGTGACTCCTCAACCCTTAGGTCCCTCATCAGATGTATCATTTGTTGCACTAAAATGAGGATCCAAGACAATAGGCCACAAAAAGCAAAGGTGCACTCCAGATTCTAGGGGTGATGGGGGGCTTCTTCTCTCCTGGCTGGGGCTAGCATTAGGTTGCAACTTAAGGAGAGGGTCAGGTCAGAAGAAGGCAAGTCCTTGTGGCAAAGACCTGGGCAATAACCTGCCAAGTAAATATCCTTGACAGAAGAGTCATTCTTGCTGCATTGCACTATAACCTACTAGAGGCTCAAAGAAAACTTCCCACTCAGGCTGAGAGGTATACTGTGGCAGCTTGCTGGACTCCAGAGCTGGGAACTTTGCTTTGCCTTGGAATCATGCAGGAATGGCCGCATGACTGCCTATGTAAGAAGCTATAATTGGGGCCATGCATGTCTCACTGTGTTTACAGCTATGTTCCACTCTCAGAAAACTCCCTGGAGTCTTCCCACCTGTCACCGCCCACCCCAGTCTGACTAGAAATTCTATCTTCTTTCTCCACGGTGCCTACCTCTGCTTAAGACAGGTGCTTCATGGTGTACTCTTTAAATTACTTGGGCACAAAGAATTTTCCATTGATTAGGCAATACAATTATTATTCATCTAATTCTAATCAAATTGGGTCTGGGAACTGATGGCTAAATTGGATAACCTCCAAACCCCCTTAGAGTTTGAACATAGGTGGCGCCCAACAGTCGCCTGCCACAGTAGATTCTGGAATTCCCAACCCCTAGACTCCCTTGGGCATCAGCACAGTATACCTTTTCTACCTTTCCCAGGGAGGGGGAGAGAGTGGTGATAGGACAGGAAATGTTGTCCATGTCTGTTGAAACCCAAGCTCTTATCTGAAAGACCAGCAGGCCATGGTACACTAGCCCAGTCTTTCTGTGGCGCTTTCCTAGAGCATCTGTCTGGCTATTGAGCAGGGCTCTCACACCTACTTCAGAGCCAAAGGTACCTCCACCAATTTTCCGGCATTGTCTTATGCTAGGTTCCTGAGACTTCTTTCCAATTGCCTAGCTTCAGGCTACTAGGCACAGCCTAAAGCTGGAAGGATCAACCTGGTCCAGCCTGTTCCTCTTGCTCCTGAAATGGATTTCATTTTGAGGAGATAGGGAATACATCCCTGAAATTCATCAAGAATATCAGGTACTGAGTTCTCAGCTGTACCTCCATTTCCCAGTAGCCACATTGCTTGGTCCTTCAAAGGTCAGGACAAGAGGCCAGGGCTCCTTTATGCAGTGCTACTACTGACAGCCTTACAACCAGAAATGAGGTCAATTTTAGACATGCATCTTCCCCTGGAGGCCTTGAACAATCAGCAGTGGTAGCAAGAACTAACAGACCCTCTCCTTAGTGTTTGAAGGTTGCTTCCTCTTAATTTCCTTTGAAGAAGATGGGGCAGAGAATTATCACAGTTACCATTGTATAGTTATGGCTGGGAGAGAAATCGCTTTCACTAAGAACTTACCCATAAGTCACAGACCTTAGCTTTTAGTGAGGTCTGACTCCCAAGCGAGTGTCTTACCTACCACACAGAACACTGTGTGGAATTCGGGTTCAGAAAGAAAAATTAAAAGTGATCACCTAGAACTGACATCATTGCAGAGTCCTAGGGAGAAACCTAGCAATGCTCAATGCTATGGTACTGCCTGTTCTCTTGGCTGCCACAGGCTCTGTGGAGGAAGTCTTGGGTGTTTTCTAATCCTGAGCTGAGCTCAGGGACCCACAGAACTGGTAGCCTTCATGACTGAAATTTCACCCATCTGATAAAAGCAGCAACCATCACACAAGGAGCTGCTATGTGGAGCAAGGTCTTCTGTCTTCCATTCCTGGCCCTAGCTACTAGTTCCAGGAGCCAGTTTGCTTCCTGGGGTTAAGTGTGACTCCTTCTCCCCTCCTGCCGTATTACAAAGGCCTTAATGTTGCCAGAACATCTTCCTCATGTTGATATTGAGAGGTTGCCCTCTCAAGAATGGAGGGAACACCTAAGAGCACCATTCCAAAGCCAGATGGCTGTGGAGAAATAGAGGAAGTTTTCTAACTGTGCCCCTGCAGGACATGCCAACCCCATCATATGCTCTGTGAATGGAGATCATAGGAGAAGTGGGCTTCTCACTACCCTTTCTTCATTCTGAATCCTCACAAGGAGCCCCAGATGAAGAAGGCTGGGGGAAGGAAATAGGACAGAATGGGGGGCCTGCTGTGCTGTGCTCATTGGCAAAGTAATGAAGCATTTACTGATAGGAAAATAGGGATATAGATTTACAGTTTGGAATTGTCGTGATGTGAAGTTATCCCAAGGTTAGCATAGAGAATGGGATGGGGACATGTTTGTGTAAGCAGATGACATGTTAGAAGAAAAATTGCACAGCAGGAACCTCTACCAGCTGCTTGAGCTTCAAAAGCCAAACTGGCACAAAATTGTACCTGCTGGATGTTATTTGGCTACTGGTTCCCTGGAAGATGTATCATTTGCCTTAGTTGCCCCATACCCATCCCGAGCCTAATCTCTGCAGCTTAGTAAGAAAAGGCTAAAGACCCTAGAGACAAACAAGGGCTTTGGTCCTCATGTGAGTGCTTGCATTTTATACATCTTCTAGGGGATACAAACAGATGTTGAGAAATCTTTGACCTAGAAAGGCTTTTAGAGGGAATGCAACCCAACCTACATCCCATCCTGTTACTCATGCGATTGATGTCCAGACAGGGAAACTGGCCCACCCAGACCCCCACCTCCAGACTCAGCAGGAGGAGGAGGCAGAGCAAACTGTCCCATGGAGCCTCCTCTTTCATACACCCACAGACTCAAAGCTAGAAGTGTTGATCTCCCTTCAGGAGCCTGGTGAGGCAGGAAGTGTGGCTACAATCTCCATCACAACTTGCCTCCCCCACACATAGTCCTCCAAGATATTTGTGCACCTCCTGCCTCTGGGCTGGAAGCTTTAAGCTGGCTCTGAGCCAGACAGATTTTAGGCCTCTCTTGTGTTGCCTGAGGTCCCACCCTTGCCTGGGCTTTCCCTGGGCCATGCCTACCACAGAACCTGATTTGTTTTCTTAATTCATTTCAGGGCTCTCTCCAGGAGAGGGTGAGGTGTGTCATTTCTTTCTTCAAAAAGCTTCCAGCTGATGAGGATAAGGGGAGAATGGCTTGGAGCAGGCCCAATGCTGCTTTGGGGAATCAGCATCCTGTGTGAGATACTGTGTATAGAAACTATATATATAATGTATATAAACAGGGATGTAAGTTTGTGTAAATTAATGGTTTATTCTTTGCAAATAAAGTGCTCCCCTCACCATCTTTGAAGTTATCTTGAGCACATGCTTCTTCATAAATAATGATGCCACCACAAATGGGGACCAAGAAACCCACCTTGGTGAGAGCACCAGAAGGAAGCTGGTCCAAAAGTTCTATCCGTGTATCCCACATGGTCTCTTTGCACTAAACTACATACCTCCACCCTATTCACCTTTAGCTTTTCTAGAACTACAAGTCTCAGGGGCTCAATGTGTTGCCAGAAGGCATATTGCCACAAGAACACACAGCATGGGGCTACTTTCAACTTGAGGGTGACATCTACAACACTCCAAGCCTTCCCCAAAACGGCTTGGAGACATCCAACCTTAGACTCAATTGATATACAAATTGACTCATTTGCTGACAAAACAAATGCCCAAGGATGTTAAGTAGCTCCCCTAAGACCACTCAACTATTAAGTGTCTCAGCCTGGCTTGTTCCCTGGTAGGCTTACCACTGTGCCTTGCTGCCTCGACTGCCTGACCCTATGCTGCTTGCTGGAAGGTATTCTAAGGAAGATGAGAAGAATAGCAGCCAGTAACGAATAGGCAACTCAGAATAATTATAGGAATGTCTCACAACCCCAGCAACTTTGGCCAATTATGGAGAATATGACCCTCAAGTAATGTGAATGAGCCCACAATGGCCAGATAAGCATGGCTCAGATACTGATACTCGGGTTGCTCCTCTCGCTGCTTTGGAGAGAGAATTTCAGTTAAAGAAGCCTGGAAAACTTAAGAACACCTTTGGATGTCGCTCAGTGGTAGACCAAATCTTTAGTTTAAGACCCTGGATTTGATGCCTGCACCCCTTAATAATAATAATAATAATAATAATAATAATAATAATAATAATAATAATAATAATAATAAATACCTTATGGAAGAAGCTCAAGGAAAGTAGAACCTCTGGCACAAGAAACAGCACAGGCAGAAAGCAGCAGGAGACCACGCCTTTTGCCATGCCATGTACAGACACATGAGATAGGCATTCAGGACAGAGGGAGAGTGTCACACTGTAGTAAGTACACAGAATGTCTTAAACCAACTTGATAAACTTGATGCGAGTAAATAATTGGACCAGATGACATCCATCCAAGAGGGCCTATGTACCAAATTGTGTAATATGTGATTGCAACAACCACTGGGCTAAGAGTGTGAGAGACTTGCCACTCTGAAACTCAGAAAGCAAGTTCATGGTTACTGGAGGTCAGGTATCCCATGTGACTATCAAAGAGCAAAGTTAATGAGGCCAAACTAGTGTGTGCAAGTTTCTGAGGGGGAAATGGGAAATTAGGTCTAAACCAGTGACCATTCTAGTATAGCTTTAGGAGATGGGAGGTAGGTATGGACAAGGGTCACTAAGGTATATAAAATTACTTCACCATTCAACACGCTTCCCTGCACTTTCTTTTAGAAATTGAGACACCATGTACCTTAGGACATTGTTTCTTAGGAATTAGCTAGCCGGAGGAGAATAATTTTGTGTCACTCTCCAGTTAACATGTTTAGTCACATTCAGTAGCATTTAAATTTGACAGAAACCTTTGAGATAAGCAAGGGAAGGACTACTGTTAGTCCCATTTTACAGCTAAAGAAACAAAGATAAAAGGTGATGGATTGCCCTTAAACATCATAGATCTTGAATATGCTACTGACTGAACCCAATGTCTCTGGCTCTTGAAATACCCAGTCCTGTAAGAGTCTTGAAGCCAGGACAATGGCAGACACACAAGGATTTAGAGCCCTCCAAACAGAGCAGCCAGAGCACACAGTACCAGAGATGGGCTGTTTATTCTACCCGCAGGTTTCCTTGCTCCTAATGTTTTCATGAAAGTCCAGTGACTTCAGTGGACTTCTGCCTAGGGTCTTATCTTCTCTGTCTCAGGGGGAAAGGACAAAAACTATGGGAAAGAGAGGGAGGTGGGAAAGGATGGGCACAGAAAACAATCACATGGATGCACACCCCCACCTCCCTCCAGTGAGGACCAGTCAAGTCAGAGGTGAAGCTCCATAGGTAACTTTGGCCTGTTGTCATCAGTTCCACACCATCCAGTCAAGGGAATGTCTTTCAAACTATCACCAGCTCCTGGGTCTCTGAGATGCCAAATTTGGTCTTATGTTGATCAAACAATTTTCGTAGGGCGTCAATATAGAGTGTGTGGTATTTGGCCACAATCTCCTGGCTCGGATTCTCAATCTTGGGCAATGGTAGAGGTTCCCCGACTGCCGAAGGGAATGGAAAAGGGAAAAACGTCAGAATAGCTTACTCCTGGGCACAGCCTGGAGCCCAGCTCACCCTGACCCTCTTGTTCAACACTTCCTACCCAGCCTCCCTGCCTCCAACCACAGTTGGGGCTGAGGCTCAGCCACAGAATGGATCCTAGAACTTAAACTAAGCCTTCTAATAGAAGGGCACACTCACCAACAGTGGTTACTGGCTGAGAATAGGGTAGAAGGCCCCAGGAGTTCTTGGTGAGGCCACGCCCATAGAAAGCACAGGGGTAGATGTGTACCATCTTCTGGAACCACTTCTGGAAGCGATTGATAAAGCCCCCAGGAGTGAAAATGTGCTGATCGTAGAGGTCTGCCTCTCCAAAGGCATAAGCGGGGATTAGAGACACCCTGCAGAAGAAGATATGCTAAACACCAACATCCCCTGAGTTTACCTACAGGCTCCCTAGAACTCAGTCCATCTATAGCAAGGACCCAGCTAACTATGGTGCCTAGACTAGACTGCCTTTAGGGACAAAGCAGCAGCTTCTACAAGGAAGCATGCGCAGTGATTCCTTGGAATGCCCAAATCTGAAGCACTTGTCTCGAAACGCCCAAAGTCCATTTCATAGGCTTTCTTCCCCCTTAGGCCACATGGTAAAAGGTTTGGCTTTCTCTGCCGTAAGGTGCAACCCCAGTCCTTTTGTAGAGAAATTGACTATGCAAAGCCTCCAGGACAGCCCCCTGCACAGCTCTACTGCAACCCATAGGTGGGCTTTCCCCTTTATACTTTATTTTTAACGGACAAAATTGAATACAATTTGTACACAGAAAGCTTGGGAGGTAGCTCAGTTGGGAAAGTGGTTTCTATGAAGGCATGAGGGCCTGAATTTAGTGACCAGAACCCACATTTAAAAAAAAAAGAAGAAGAAGCCAAGTATGGCAACATGGTTGTAATCCAAGTGCTAGGGAAGTAGAGATGGGTGAATCTTTAAAGCCTATTGGTTCAGCCTACTCTACCAAGTAAATTCCAGGCTAGTGGCCTGTCTCAAAACAAAAAGTAAACACACACACACACATATATATACACACACAAGCACACACATGTACACACTGTTATGTTGGCTCTATTTAATAACAATTGTTTGCATATTTCTTCCTTACTTCCTCAAAGCCCAGTATTCTTCCCGGCTGAACTTTTGGACGGCTTCCCCACTCCATCCCACCCCAGGTCCCCCTGCAGCTATCCTTACCCATGTCGAAGGGCTGTGCGCACAAAGCCTTGCCGCTTCTTCAAGAACAGGGTGGTAGAGCCTGGCGTGCTGTATCTGCACTCAGCCAGGCCCCCAACCACCACCACAAGCATGTTGCCTGTGCCCTTCTGGGTAAGCAAAAAGTCCATGGAAGATCTACTCACAGAGCAGGACCCTAGTGTGCAGAAGAAGCCAAAGGTCAGTGGTTACTCACCGAGCCCTGTAAACTATCCCTCCCCACTACCATGACTACAAGGAGCATCTTCCCCAGCCTGGAATTTGGAGAAGCTGGTGGTTGGCACCTGAGACAATCTTGGATTTGACCTTGCTCCCACACATCCTCTAGGTTCTCCTTATGGTAACCTCTATGTGGCCCTATCCCTTACGAGCCACTCACCTGTAGACATTACATACTCTCTGAGGAAAGGCACCCAGAAAAAGGCTCCTAGTGTGAGCATATAAGGAGTGATGCCAGGAAAGGTCTTGGAAAAGCCTGTTGTGTCAGTGGCAAAGTGACCAAAACATGAATGGGCCATGAGCCCATGAGGATGGCAGACAAGGATGTAGTTGTGGTCGGGTGAAATATCTTTCGTCTTCACCATCTGTAGAGGAAAGTGGAGATGGGAGAGCTGGAGACAGAGAAAAAGACTTCTCTTTTGGCCAGAGAATTGGAAGAGAAAGGACTGTGAATTTCAGCAATTCAGGCTGGGCAGCGTGCATGTCCAGGAGTCATTGGTTTCCTGGGCCCCCATGTGCCTGTACCCTGTACCCCAATTCTGACCCAAATGCTCACTCAGTGAGCCATTTAGGTCTATGTGGCTTACCTTGAGTGGGAAGTAGTCACTGTAGTGTTTCCACAGACGCCACTTCCTCACACAGGTGAACCGGCGGCCACCTGAAAGCACAGAAGACTTCTGTCCACCCTGCTGTCCCTTTCTGGGCTCCTTTGGAGCTACCGTGGGGTCCTCTAACTCTCTGCCGCTTCCTGTTCCCCTACATGGAAATTAGAACAGGCATATCCAGACCAATCTACAATAGGCCCAGCCTCTGCTTCATTATCCCAACCCAACCCTACCTTCCTCTTGCCAACACCAGTTCCAAGACCTTAAAAGGACCTTAAAAGCCTCAGCTTTCCTAGCCCAGGGAGGGACAGGCTGAAGGATTGCCTGGAAATTAGCCAGAGCCTCTCAGGATTAGGAGAGGAGCAGGGGGAATACATGGCAGTACATCCCTTACCTCGCTCAGGGGTCTTCCAGTCGAAAGCCAACCAGGTGAGCATCAACACGGTGACAGGCCAGTATGATGTGAACACCACCAAGTAGAGGTTGACAAGGATCACAGTGGTGACTAGAGGGAACCCAGCCCAAAATCAAGGAATTGTAAACAGTCCTTCACATTAAAAGTCCCCCTGCTGAGTTCTGTTCGCCTCAAGATCACACATACACACGCACACACACACACACACACACACACACACACACACACACACACATACACACACTGACCTAGGCCTATTCAACAGTCTCTTCCTCCTTACAGGTGGCCCACATGGCCATGTACCTCATGCTGTCCCCCTTGACCATCTGAACCTGATTCTGGTCTGGAAGAAAAGTGTGTCCCTCATAGCTAAGCTTCAAACAACAATGAAGCCCCCCCCCCAGACCTGCCCCAGCACTGGGCTAGGCTCCGCAGATAGTCGGGGTCGGTTGGGGAGAAACCACTCATAGCCAGTGGGGGTCAGTGGGGGAGAAGCCACTCAGAGCCAGTGGGGGTCGGTGGGGGAGAAACCACTCAGAGCCAGTGGGGATCAGTGGGGGAGAAGCCACTCAGAGCCAGTGGGGGTCGGTGAAGGAGAAGCCACTCATAGCCAGTGGGGGTCAGTGGGGGAGAAGCCACTCATAGCCAGAGGGGGTCAGTGGGGGAGAAGTCACTCAGAGGCAGTGTGGGTCAGTGAGGGAGAAGCCACTCATAGCCACTGGACATTTGAAGTCTCAGAGCAGTTTTTCTCCAACTTATATTTTCTTCTCAACATCGACCCTTTAAGTCAGTAGTTCTCAGCCTGTGAGTCATAAACCCTACGGGGTCCAAGGGCCCTTTCGCAGGGGTCACCTAGGACCATTGGAAAACACAGATATTTACAGGAGCAAAATGACAGTTATAAAGTAGCCGTGAAAACGTTATGGTTGGGGGTCACCACAACAAGAGGAGCTGCATTACAGGGTCGCAGCATTAGGAAGGGTGAGATGCACTCCTGTAAGGTGCCAGAAAAGATGGAGAAAGCCAACACCTATCTTCACCAGATTAGAAGTACACAAAACAAAGAGCAATGATAAAGAAAAGCTGGACTAGAATAAGATAAGGGACTGTGCTCAGCTGAAGCACAATAGAATTCTATATTAGGAAAGAATGACTGAAGAGTGATAGGGTGCCACATTCAATGTAAGCAGCCAAGACTGATTTTGTGGGGAAGTGGGTCAAGATAGAGGTTACAAAAAACAAACCAAAATCTATAATAGAGTGAATAATTCTGTGTTGACTTCTTGTTGGAGCCTCATGAAAATGATTTAAATATTTTAGGATTATAGGCCCACAAGTAAAGAATCAGAAATGTGCCTACAGTAGATGAGAGATTTTGGTAAAACTTTTGCCCATGTAAAGTGAATGAAGAGATAAATAACAAGCTTAGAAAAAAAGCAAGTCGATCTCTCGAACCACCTGCAAAGGATATGCCTACAGGAAGTTGGCTTGCTTCTTTGGTAAAATAAGGAAAGACTCAGAATCTGGAGGATCAGGCATCCCAAGAGGTAGGGATGAAGCCCAGGCTCAAAACATCAGAAGCCAGGATGGATTCCTGACCTGACAAGAAATGAATTAGAACGATAGATCTTTTCTCTTCTTCTCAGTGGTTGACGGGAGAATTATTTGCTGAACATTTGAACTGAAAAGATTCCGGATTCAGGCACAAGTGATTTTCAACTTACAACAGTTTAACCTAACAATGTTTTGTTGTTTCTGGTGGTGGAGAGGCAACAGGAATCTGGCAGAAACTGTATTTTGCTCTTTTCCTGGGCTAGCAATATGTGGTACTGTTGTGTTTCTTGGCGGACAGCAACAAAAAGCCACATCTTCCAGTCAGCCACACTCCCATGAGGCTACAGGAGAATCCTGTGTTACTAAGCTATCACAGTAGATGTAGCAAACGTATTGTTTGTTGGTTAGTTTGTTGGCTTGCTGCTTTGAGACAAAGTCTCATAATACAATATGACAGCTCATGGCTAATGTAGTCATGATTCATGGAAGTTCAAACTTACTACATTTGGAGAACTTTTGCACTTACATGAGCTACAGCTGACACAGCAAAATTACTGTTGAAATGAGAGGACAGAGAATCTGATATGTACAGTCTCAGATAATTTGTCTCCCATGTCCTTTTTCTCACCCTGAATACTACTAGATAACATGCTTCATCAAAATGAGGGAGAATGCATAGAATTCACGGTGGAAATAAAGGTCTAACAAAGGAGGGAACCAAGGAGGGACAGGGCTGAAAACAAGCAAGCAAGACACCTAGGGTACCAATTTAAAGAGACTCCCAGTCTTGGCCACATTCAAGTTCAGCCTACTCTTTGCATAACCCAATAGTGAGTACCTTAAAATTTGCACACAAGTTGCTTCAAGCACTCTGGTTATAACAGCCAGACTGTAGTAGGAAGATGCTATTCTCCCTGAGTTCCAGCAATGCTGTTCTCAAGGAAAGAAAATGTGAGAGGTATCAAAGAATTCCCAGTGTGCTTGCAGATACTGAAAGGTTACTGTGTGTGTGAAATGTTTGTGCGTAAATTAGTAATAAGTACAGGATATCTAGTAAATGAAAAATGAGGGAGCTGGAGAGATAGCCCAACAGTTAAAAGCTCTTGATGCTCTTAGAGAGTTCCTAGGTTGGAGTCCCAGTACTTACACATCATGGTTCACAACCATTTCTAATGCTGTACATATGCATACAGGCAAAACATGCATACAATAAAGTGAAAATTCTTTAAAAATTATTAATTAAAAAATGAGTCAATTATTAGTTCCAAGAAAAAAAAAATCACACAAGAAAATACAATGTTGGTACACTATGTTTCCTAGTAGTCAGACATTTAACCCAAATTGTGCTATAAGAATTCTGGAAGGGGCCTGATGAAGTGGCGCATGCCTCTAATCCCAGCACTAGGGAGGCAGAGGCAGGCAGATCTCTGAGTTGAAGGCCAGCCTGGACTACATTGTGAGCTTTAGGACAGCCAGGACTATGTAGAAAGACTCTGTCTCCAAAAAGAAGAAAAGGCGGGAGGAGGGGGGGGGAAGGAGGAGAGGGAGGAAGAAAAAAGAGGAAGAAGAAAATACAACTTTGGAAGGAAAAGATAAAAATATCCAAGCAGTATCATATAGAGCTCAATTCTCATTTTCCATATTAGGAGGTCAACAGAGAATGCCTAAAATTACATCACACAACAACAGTGTTTAGAAATTCCATATAGTAAATTTCAGTATTTTTTAAAAACAACAAACTTAAAAATGACCATCGCTGGGGGACAGGGCACTGTGGGGAGCACAAAGGCCAGCAGTTGGAACCTCTGGACATGGGCCACAGAACATTTCTTGGATAATTAGAAGTGTGGGTCTCATCCAAAGGACACCTCATTTCTTTTAGGGTTTGCTCAAACTCATGCATGAGCTAAAGACATCTCATGGTGTCTTTCTTTTTTTCTCACTGGCTTTTTTATCCCCATATTACATTTATTCTCTGATTCCTTGACCTTTTTTCTTCTCCCCATCCCCAGCACGACTAGCCTTGTTCAAATGCCACCATTTCTCAATAGCCTCCTAACCTGGTATCACTGGTACCTCCTCTGGCTCTTTGTAATTGCTTTGCTTCAGAGAGCTACAATGGACTCTCCAACCCACAAGCCTCATGTCAGCGTCCATGTTAAACCCTTTTGTGGCTCCTAGTGACCTTGCAGAAGACTAAACTCCTTCCAACAGTTTTCAGTGCTATCTATAACCTCCCTGGACCCATTCCTCTAATTCTCCCCACCACCACCCCCTGTCCCTCCTTCCTTCAGTAAAAGTATATTAAGCAGCATTTCTGGGTTCGCTCCCAGCTCACTGAATCCCTGCCAGCCCTTTGCTTCCATTTGACTCTCATTTACCCTGGCCTTTTCAAGTGTGGTGCATTTACTCTTCCCAAGGCTCACCCCTTCCTTGGCTGCTTCCTATTGTCATTCAAGAATCAGATCAATCTGGGTGTGGTGGCACACAACTTTAAACCCAGCACTTTGGAAGCAGAGGCAGGTTAGGTAAGCTGGTTTACATAGTGATTCTGGGACAACTAAGGCTACATCATGAGACTAGTCCCAAACAAACAAACCAAGAAAAAAAACACCCAAACCCAAAACAAACAAAACAAAAAGCCCCAAACCAATCTAATTGCCAGTGAACATAAAGAAGATACTCAACCCCATTTTTAATTGAGGATTTTCAGGTTAAGGCTGTGGCTTATTTATCTCTTCAATCCACAGTAGCTAGGACTACATATAGTTTCTCTGAGCACTTGTCTTCCTGTGCTATGGCAGCCCCTGAAGCTACATTTTGCAGTAGACAATTGGCTGTGCCTGCACCAATCTGAATAATAGAGGGCACAGTGAGCTGAGACTCCTACCAATGGGTTTGGTGCATTTAGTGTGAACAAGAAATGATTATTGTTTAATTAAGCCACTAGAGGGTCACCTAGAGTATCCTGACAAATATACCGAAAATATACCAATTTCTCAAAGAAAGAGGACAAGTAGCTTGCTAAAAGTTGTACACATAATAAACAGTAAAGCTAGCATCTGAAGTTTGACTTCAGAAACTGTTTTCAACACCCATGTTATATGTATATTCCATGGCTTATAAGTATGTGGTGTGTGTGTGTGTGTGTGTGTGTGTGTGTGTGTGTTATACACATATATAATGTATGCCATTTAGGAGCTCTCTCTCTCTCTCTCTCTCTCTCTCTCTCTCTCTCTCTCTCACACACACACACACACACACACACACACACACACACACACCACACCACACCACACACTGTTAACAGCTATGTCTGAGGAGCGTGGCTGAAGATTGAGTGAGAACTAGTGAAGGAGAGAAGCCAGCCAAAATGTTCACACTTCCTGAACCTTCAATGAATAATCATTCTCCCCAAATTCAAACTGAGTTCTTTGACCCTGGAGACTTTGCTGTCTTGTGGAAACAGTTGCAGTGACGGAAAGCTGGATAGTAACAAGATTGGGGATAGAAGAACGAGAAAAACAATGCAGGTTGAACATCCCTAATCCAAAAAGTCCACATACAAAATGCTCCAACAGCTTAAAATATTTGAACACTGATATGACACTTCTACTAGAAAACTCAATACTTGACCTCATATCACTGTCAAAATACAGATATACAAAAATATTGCATAAAAAAATTGCCACAGACAGAAATTCAATCTTGGCAATACCCTGGTATGGCTCATTATGTGTTTGCAAATATTCCACCCTATTCCCCCCCCCCCAATTCAAAATCTGAAACACTTCTGCTCTCATGCATTTCAGACATGGATACATATCCGTTAAAGAGAAGCTTTGCAGGTGCCACAAACTCAAAGTTCTAAAAATCCTACAACACAAGCCAAAGCACCCTGTTCACCCGCTGAAGAAGCCCTGCCTGCAGCCAGAGGCATGACAGGACAACTGAGCTCGAAGCCAAACCAAGAGCTTGGCCCTTACTTTAAGAGAGGCCATTGTAAACTGGTCTTCGTTATCTTTCAGTCAAGAGCTTCTGCAAATGGAGAAGGCCCACCTGCCTCCTTCTAGACTCAGTAATAATAATATGATTCTTATTAAATAAGGCTGTGGCTAATTTAATCACTTCAATCCACAGTAGCTAGGGCTACATATAGTTTCTCTGTGCACTTGTCTTCCTGTGCTATGGCAACCCCTGAAGCTACATTTTGCAGGAGACTGTTGGCTGTGCCTGTACAATATTGTTCAATCTGAACAATAGAGGCCACAGTGAGCTGAGACTCCTACCAACGGGTTTGGTGCATTTAGTGTGAACAAGAAAATAGTCTCGCTAGACTGCCAGTCTAGTATGCACCAAGCTCCACACCCAACCTTCCAATCTGCAGGGAGCAGATGCAAAAGACAAAGAAAGGGACTCTCAGACAAAATGTTAGCCTTTGTGAGCTCAATGAGAGTCCAGCTCTTCCATTCCCTAGCTGTGTGAGCTTGGCCGATCATTTCTACTGCATGGAATTCACCTCTTTGATTATACAACGCAGATTATTAGCCACATAAGGTGATTAGACGAAAGAGGCTAATATAAGTTAGCTAATACTATGTGCTTGTTATTTAGCATTACATGTGTAGCCATCCTTATGACTTAAGATAAGCATCACCTAAAATGAAAGAATACATGTAAAAATAGTTGGGCCAAAATAATATAAATGGTTCTGGCGACTAACCATTTATACCCCTCCCACTCTGTGTCTTTAGTCTGGTTGTTGGTAGAGGGAAGAAATGACTACTGTACTATTCATTGGCGTGCTACTGTACCAGGTTCATATTCCCAAGGCCTACCTCTATTCTTCATTCCCAGAGTGCTGACAAGATCACTAAATCCATGCCCTTGACTCCTGTCAGTATTCACATGAACAACTACTGTTCAAACAAGAACTTTTTTCAGGCCCCCTCCAGCAGTGATGGTTATTTCCGGTATATAGAACACCATGGCCAACATATACTTTTTATGAAGGATCAATGGTATAGATGTTGAAAAATGGTAGATACATGGTTAAATTCCTCCAGGCAGCAAGTTAACAAAGACCCCTCTGCCATAAAATTAACCCATCACATTTTGCTTGATTTCCTGTGGTTGCAGCCACATCCCTCCTCTTGGCTTGCTTCAGTGAATTTGCTTGCCATGTCTCCATAACATGGTCTCTGCACTTCACTGTAGACCTTGTGGTGCTCACTAGGCAAATCTAAAGCAAGGCGCGTGCACGCGCGCGTACACACACACACACACACACCTGCACAGACACATGCACATCCATGTAGTCATGCACAGATACCACAAATACCCTGCCCATGTGGGTGGGGCCACAGGCCAGAGTAAACAACTGTTCTAGTTTGCCTCGAACAACACAAAGTTTGATCACTGAGCATCATACCACCCTAAACCCTTCAATACCAGGCAAACCCATGTAGTTGGCTACCCCAAGTAGCTTGAAGACTCACCTATAACCAAGGCACTGAGGGCCCACTGGAAAAGAGCAAAAACCTCCATGGCGGTCTTGAGGTCCTTCTTGGTGGGCCAGAACATGGTGCCCAGAATCTTGGTAGTTCCAGGTAGACGCTGTTTGGCTGTCCAGCCTTGAGTGCTCTGCAGTTTGCCATTTTGTCTCTCCTGGTCTTTCTGCTCCAACTGTTGCATACTCTCCGCCCCTTGTCCCACCCTTCCACAAGACTGCAGGGCCTCCTACCGCCTCTGCTTGTCTAATTCCTTCCAGCTGCCTACCCACCTGCACTTTTACCCATTTGAGTTCAGCCTGAGTTGGGATTGTGACACCCCCTTGCACACCTGGATAGTGGATAGATCCCTGATGTGAGAAGTGAGTGGGTGAAACAGGGTAAGAGAGCAACTGCCAAGGCCAGTCTGAAAATAGGGGAGCTGTGGGTGGGAAGAAATCCTGGACACAGATAGGAGAAACTCAGTGCCTACATCTCTGTAGGTCCAACTGTTGATGATCTTGGTAAGGGCATAGCTGGAAGGCCGACCAGGTCACAGGCTAGGTCTAGAAACACCTTCAGCCTTCAGGTCATTGCTCACAGGTCATTGCTCACATGTATAACTGTGGGCAGATAGTGGTGCTGAGCAAAATTCCTACTGAGTAGTTCCACAAATGTTGGTACATACTATGCAAAAGTTGTCTGTCATGACAAATCAGAACACTTGTTGCTTCTGCTAAGAATGACTGAGAAGTAATTTGATGGAAATTGGGGGAGGGGCAGTAATATTCTCAATATTTTGATAGGATTTTGAGTTGCACATATCAAAAGCACATGTTAAAATACAGTGAATGGGGCAGGGTGCAGAGCTCACGAAATGTTTAGAAACACTTGTTGGTCTTATAAATGACCAAGGTTCAATTTTCAGTACCTACATGGCAGCCCACAACTGTACATAACTCTAGTTCAAGAGGAGTCAACACCCTCTTTTGACCTTCTTGGGTACCAGGCTTTCAGATGGTTCACAAACATACCTGTGACCAAAACACTCATGAACATAAAAATAAGTAAATACTTTTTTAAAATATTTAAAAAAAAATACGATGAATGACTCAGGCTGATGAGAGGGCTCAGCAGGTAGAGGTGCTTACCACCAAGTGACAAGCAGAGTTTCATCCCCGGGACCCATGTGATAGAGAGAACTGGCTCCTTTAAGTTGTCCTTTGACTTCCATACATGTGCCTTGGCACGCTCAGACCCCATCTCAACACAATAAATGACTGCAATAAAAAGTGCTCTTTTAAAATGACACCTTTGGATGAGGGGGGCGACTCGGGGTTTCTCTGCTTAGCACCTGGAGCTATCCTGGAGTGTGCTCTATAGACCAGTCTCAAACCTACAGAGAGCCACCTGGCTCTGCCTCCACAAGAATAGTCTCTTTAAATGCAACACGTATATGTTTATAATTTCTGCATTTTACCACATGTAAATTTTACTTAAAGCATAACAAATATTGAACTTCTATCAATGCTGATGTGCTTGGGGTGAAGAATATGGTGTTTGCAACTTATTTTCAATGTATATAAAGTGTCTCTATGTGGGGATGTATTGAAGGACCAGTAGATGCCATATTAAATAGATCAAAATCTTGTCTGCATGGTTTCTTTGAAGTGTTCTATAGGTTCAACTTTTTATAATAGAATTTTGTCTTTTTCCAACAAGTCCCTTCGAAGTCATAGTAAAACATAAATTAAATTTAAAATCTGACTTCTCAGATTACATGCACCTGCATCACTTACATGCTTGTATATGTGTTCAAAAAGTAGATATGTCTGTAGTTGCCAACATGTTTGCTACATCTTCCTGTAAGATTGTGACATCTTCAAGTGTGAATACAGTGAAGATGCAATGAAGATTCTGTGAAGAGGTGGTGAAGATGCGGTGAAGATGTCAGCATGAAAGCATCTCTGTCCAGTCATGTGTGTGCTAAATATAAGGTCTGGGAAACTGTGAATGAAGAGAAGTCCTTCTTTGGACAATATAATTATTGATGGTATCGTGTGTGCCAGGCACTGTTCTACACAGCTGGGCTGTATTCAGGGAAGAAAATAAACCAAAACAAATTAATACTCTCATGAAGTTTGCATTCTGGTGAGGGAAGATAAATGATTGAAATTAACTACCTAATTAGAATATAAGGTGATATAACTTAGAGCAGAGAAGGAAAGATGCAGGCCACTGAGTTTTCACAGATTGAGAAGGGCTTGGGTAGGAAAAGCAGGGTTTGTAGTTTCAAAATGTGTGTTGTGTAAGGCCATGCTGTGAAGGTAGCTCTTGAGCACAGGTTTGAAAGGGATGAGGAAGCAGGTCGTGTAGCTAATGATCCAGGCAGAGGGACCAGTCAGCACCTAGCCCTTGAAATAAGGTGTGTTTGGCAGGTTTCCAGGAGCATCAAGAAGACAAATCAGTGACAGGAACTGAAAACATAAGGTTGGTGAGATCAGCAGGGCTCGCACTGAGAAAGGCCTTGTAGGACATGGAATGGACTTAGCTTTTCATTCTGACCAGAATGGAGAACTAATAAAGGGTTCTGAGCAGTAAAAGAAGATTGGATTATATTTTTGAAGGGGTAAGAAAGAAAGAGAGGATCTTTGAAGGGCTATTTCAATCATCCTTTGGGGCACGATGGTGCTGCAAGCTAAGTTAGCAATAGTGGCGGTGATAAGACATGCTCAGATCTTAGAGACATGTCTCTAATGTCTCTCCTAAAACAGAGGTCTTTACCACCTTCCCCTTTATGATGTCCATACACCTCAAGAGGGAGGTTATACTTCTGAATGCCTGCCATGAACCTTTCTCTGGTTTAGAGCAATTCTTACATCTGGTCTTAAGTCATGCAGTTCTGAAGGAAGCACACAGAGGATGCTGAGCACAGCCCACCTGCCCGGCTAGATTGCTGGTTCTGTGAAGGGCTGGAGAAAAGGGGGGATAAAAAAGGAATCAGTGCCAGTCTTCAAAATAGTCTGGAACCCAACACAGGGAGTCTACACTTTATATTATTGGCACTGAAGAGGTGCAGTCAACTTCTAAACAGGAAGGGTAACTTGTCTCAAATGCCAGGGATGGGCAACTTTGGAACAAGAGTAGCTCTCACAACTTTGCCACCTCTATGATTAACAAATGGCTCATCCCCTTCCCCTTTATTGCCTACTTGCAGTACCAGGTCCACTAGTACACAGAGTAAACGACTCCTGGTCTAAGTCCCCCTAAGGGCTTCTGGGGACTTGGCCAGCATAGAAAGACCTGTTGCTCCAGATCACCTCTTTATTTGACTTACATCATTGTTCAGGGTGGGAGTATATCACATCTGATTAAGATCCAGGCTGCTGTCAGGGAAACTTGATTGATTTGGGTTCTGGTAACATCTTTGAGATAGGTCTCATTGTATATCCCAGGCTGGTCTCAAACTCACAATCTTCATGCCTCAGCCTTCAAAGTGCCAGGATTATAGATGTGTACCACTACTACTGGCATGTTTGAGTAACTTTCTGAAACTATTTCCATTTGGGAAACACTGAGATAGGTGAGGGACAGAATAGGCATAGGAAGGCAAGAACAAGGCTGGCTTAGGGACCTAGTGTGCTGGTGCAAAAGAAGAGTCACTGTGATGTCCAAGATTCCAACTTTGTCTCAGTGGGCAGGAAGAAGGCCTTTCTACAAGGACACCGTTAGTGAGAGGGACCCATGACAAACAGGTCCTCTGACGAGTAGTAAAGGAAGCTGCTGGTTTGGGAAGTATGTACTTTCAACTCTGGGTTTCCAGAGACTTGTTCCAGAGGCAACTGTAGCAAAGAAGTAAAGGGAATGCTAAATAGAAGATTCTGGACTCAACACACCATCGTGAAACAGAGCACCAAGCTGGATGTGGTGGCGCACGCCTTTAATCACAGCACTTGGGAAGCAGAGGGAGTGGATTTCTGAGTTGTGGGCTAGCCTGATCTACATAGCAAGTTCCAGAACAGCCAAGGCTACACAGAGAGACTCTGTCTCACAAGGGAGAGAGACAGACAGACACAGACACAGACACAGACACAGACACAGACACAGACACAGACACAGACACAGACACAGACACAGACACAGGCACAGGCACAGG
>NC_034613.1:86473869-86526525 GCF_900095145.1 Mus pahari
ACAGACACACACACAGACACAGACACACACACACACACAGACACAGAGAGCAGGGAATTAGCTGTGTTAATCTGTTCAATGTTGGAATTACATGAAAGGTTGCATTTGACAAAATGGTTGGAGCTGAGTATTCAGTGATGGCCTTTGGGGGTCTAAAGGAACAAAAACCTGTACTTCTTCATTAAACAGATGTCATTTCAGTGGAGAGCTGTGAGCCAAATGCTGGAGTTACCCAGGACACTGACAGGGGCAAAGGTCAAAGGCAGTAAGTAGAGACTTGCTGAGAGAAAGAACCTCCTGCTGGAAAGGAAGAGTGCATGGACCCGAGTGATTGCACCTTCCTTCCAACAAACCACCCCTGAGGGAGACTCCTCACTCCTGTCAAAGCTGGCCCTGTGACAGTGTGCTGCTCCCAAAACTTAGTGCACCTGTTCTCCTGACCCTGCTTCCTAACCACCTATTCTGCTCTGGAAACTCCCTGGTCTGGTCTTACTCTTCTCCTAGCCAAGCTGCTAACACAGGCCATGGATAGAGATGCTCACTGACATTTGTTATAAAAAGGCCTACATGGATGAAGGCTCAGCCTAGGGGGCACTAAAAAAATCTTTTGGTTTCCTCACTTCTAAATAGGAGGTACTAAGCAGTGACAGATTGTCAGTTTGTAAACTGTAAAATGATGTTCACATAGGCTGCTGATGTCACTTCCATTAAGAGAATGAGGGGGGAAATAGTGAAGAACATTAAGGAAAGCCCAAAGCTAAAGTATTCCTGTCCCAGAATGTCCTTCCTTCTGAGTGGCATTATCTTGTAGGTGTTGAACACTAAAGAGCTCACATACACATTTGTATGAGCATTTGGAATATTCTATAAGCTCTGTCTTCCTAGCTGTACAGAAAAGACCATGAGCTTAACTCGGGTATATCCATCCTTATCCTAAACTGTGGAAATAGCCAAGACTTCTTAGAATCTTCCAGTCTGTAGTCCCACCCCTTGGATCACTGCTCTGCTCTGTGCTCACAAATCCTTAGAAAGTCTGAGGCTGCTGTGTTTAGATAATGCACCAAAGACAGAAAAAAGGAAGCATTCCACCCAAGGCTAACTTGGGGATTTTACTTGGCTTACAGGTGTGTGGGTCAGGGTTGCCTACAGAAGTCTAAGTAGCCATGAAAAAAGCTATATCACCTAAAAGTTCCATCCCTGTATGGTTGAAGATTTCACCGAAGGTGCATGGATGAGATCTACCTTCAGTTAACCTACCTCTTACAATCTAGCATCTACTAAAATCAACATAGAGCTGGGGGGGGCAGGACAGAGTGGTGGCTTCCAGGTGAGGGTTCTTGACCCTCCCACCCCTCCTCCATAACCATAGAGCTAATTATCACTGTATTGTTTATTTCATAGCTATCACTATGAGGCTAAGCATTATATAGATCACCACGGTAACCCCTGCTCTTTGATAGCTGATGGCCATAGGTGACCAAGAAAACAGCTATTCTCCAATAGAGCCACAACTTGTCCAGTTGAGGTAGCCTGCCCATGGCCTTCATTGAGCCCTTACTAGTGAAAGCATTTTTCCTGCTTTGAACCCAAAGCCAACCCAGACCAGTTCTGCTTCAGAACTCTGTAAACAGACCAAAAATAAAACCAGTCCTTTCCTTATATAGTAATTTTCATTTCACCTAGGCATAGTTACCAAATAAAATACAGTAGACCAGCTAAATTTGAATTTAAGATAAACCATGAGTAGTGTTGTCTGAATATACCCCATGCAATACTCTGGATATACTTGCTCTAAAACATCACTGCTTCAGAAAAAATGTATTGCATAGGACATACTTATATGAAAATGTTGTTGTTCATATGAAATTAAAATTTAATAGAATTCTATACCTTCATTTGCCAAATTTTGCAATGCTATGTATGATTCAGGGTCATATGATTGAGGCAAGTCACACGCTAGAAGTCACATTGTGGAAGTTCCATCTTAGTAGCTTAGGGAGGTTTGCATATCACATGTAATTTCTCAGCTGCCCCAGCGGTCAGGCCATCCCTTATGCCCTGTTGAACAAAATCTTCACCTGCTCGGGGGAGGGAGGGATTGCTCTTGAATGCCTGGCATCCAGTCTCACACTCCTATGATGCTCGCCCCTAACAAAGTGGGGAGGGCTTTTAGGTATTCTGATTCAAGTGCCACTTTTCCATTTCTCCCATTTGGCAAACTAAGAATGATCAGGGACAGAGGCCTGACCAAAAAAACAAACAAACAAACAAACAAAAGATTAATGATGAAGGGGGAAAGAAAGTTCTAACTCAGTTCAGAGGAGCCAGAGTGGGTCCCTGACAACCTAGAAGGCTGGAGCTTGCTATCTCCTCTACTCTGGCACACAGGTTGACATAAGTGTTCCATGCCATTCTACAGGTCCTGGTTTTCATCTTTCCAGCTATAAACTCCTTGAGGTTATGGATCTCTGTCTACTTCACTCATTGTTGCTTTTGTAATACTTAGAACAGTGCCTGGCACATGGTACAGCTGGCACCTGGTGGTAGAATGAATGAACGAACATGGCAGCTGAAATCTAGGAACACGGTCAGGAACAAGGTTCAGGGGCAGCACAGAAAAGAGGCCTAACAGTACAGAAACAGCTTGTGGCCCTATTACCCTGGGGAATAGGTGGGAGGATGAGGAAAGAGCAAACCTTCAGTGATTTACTTAAAAGCTTTCAGAGAGGTCAGCTCTCTGTTGCTCAATTACCTTTACCTCCGGATTCAAATCCCAACACCTACAGCCCAGTAAGATAACCCCTCATCTGCCTGCTAAGACAACTCTCCAGACGCCCAAGCACTGGCATACTAGGACAGGAAGGCATGCTTTCCTCATACCCCTGCTCTTTAGGCTAAATAACATCCTGTACTAATGTCTCTAATGAGGATGACTTGGATACGCCTTCTATATGACAATTTCTCAGTGGCCTTCTGAAAACTCTTTTCAATAGCTCCCTGGAAACTTGCCTCTGAAGTGGGCTAAAAACCCAGTGCAAACACTCAGGAACCATTATATATCAAACGAATAAAAATACTGATTACCATGTCAAACCACCATCTCTAACAGTCTTAGGAGGCCTTCACAGGTCAGGGAGGATGATAAACTAGTGAGTGGAAGAAAAAAAGATGTGGGATTATGGAATAGGGAGCAGGAGCTAGGAGATAGGGACTGGGGGTGTGGCATAGGAAAGGAATTGCCACTTATTCCTGATTTCTTTAGAGACAAGACATCATGGTCCCTTGCAGGACTGGCTCTGATCTCCAGCCACTCACATCTCACCAACTGGCAAAGCTTACCTTTAATCAATAAGATGGCCTATATTATTTCCAGCACTTCTTATTAGGGAAGAAAATTTTAAATTCTTTACTATCTATTCCTTATCCAAAGTTCAGTTCAGAGGATGGCCTAAAGAGAAGACAGCTAATCTATTGCAAGTTATATAGGCAAAGCATGTGCTATAAAGCTGAGACTATAATTTCAATATGGGTGAGTATGTTGAAAGAGGAAATATCAGTGTAGAGATAGAGAAGGCATATTGGATACTACAATAATTATGGCTTCCTTAACACAAGAGATGGAGGGTAAAGCTCAGCATTGCAAAGCTGGTGTTTTTGTACTTCAAGCCATAGAAATAAACCCACACAGTGAAGCTCGCCATCTACAAGGACCTCAAGCATCTGTCATCCCTTCTGCATAATATGACAAAGTAACTTGATTGCAGCAGACAAATATGACATACCTGCCCATTGATATTGAGCTATCAAAGCTCAAAAGATTTCTCTTTCAGGATCAACATGATAATTTTTTCTAAAATAGTGTTAAAATCATTTTAAGTCATGGTATTTCTCTGAAACATTAATGACAGGAAGGGAAGGTGTTTAGCATTTCTATTTAAGAGAAAGAACATAAAAGGGTGGTTAGGGAAATAGATAAGTAGGACCTAGGAGGGGTGGGGGAGGGGAAACATAATTAAAATACATTAAATGAAAAAAGTATAAATTAAAAAGTAGACTAGAAGAAAGGGGGCGGGAAGATGGCTCAGTGAGTTTGCCTGATAAACTGAGTTCAGTCCCCAGGATTCCTGAAAAGGGGGAAAGAGAGAAATTGCTCCCCCAAACAGTCCTCTGACCATTTGTCCTTTGTCCTCTGACAAGCTGCCTGTGACTTCTGTCATGGCACACACACCTCACTACAAAAAACAATCAAATAAATAAATAAATAAATAAATAAATAAATAAATAAATAAATAAATAAATGTAATTTAAAAAAGAGAAAGAAAGATAAACTATAAATCCTTTGCTATTCTCACCCTACTATTAAAACTAAACTCCTCTCCTCTCCATTGTGTGTTAAACAAACAGAGTAGGGGGGCCTTAAGAGTAGAAAGAAAGCAGACCACCGAATCATCTCGGGATGGGGGTAATGACAGCAATCTTCTCTTTTTCCTACCTATGTCAGGCTTGGAGTTGAAAAATATAGTGACCAAAAGCACTAACAGTCATAGACCAAATGAAGCCAAGGAATTACAAAATAATAAACTTACAAGACACAAAATTTGCAGACTAAAACCACCCTACTCCAGCCATAACTGGAGAAAAACCAGTGGGCCCACCCACATTTACACACACACACACACACACACACACACACACACACACACATCCATGTCAGCAAAAAGGAATAGAGGAGTCTAGCCTTCTCTTCAGGAGGCTGTATAACATACACCAACACTCTGAATCTTCTGACAGTGTAAAGCCATGGAAGGTCCAGTCTGGGGCAGAAACTATCATTCCTCTAGCTGGATAGGCACCAGCTATCATGGATGGATGACAACCACCCATACATATTACACTCGCACAGACAAGAGGAGTTTACATTTCTGGTCCTATCTAGAAGCAAGCCTCCCTTTTGATGTTGTATAAGAGGGAACTTAGAGCTTAAATTTCACTATCTAAAGACACCACACATTTTGTTGCAGCACATAAATAAATCAGTCTGGGAACTGACTAGGAAACTACCCCCTCGATGGATAACTTACATAGTTTCAGAGAGTGCTATGGAAACTTCTAGGTGCGGGTTGATGGTGGTAGTGATGGAAATGATGATCTTGCCAAGTGTTGGATCATACATGCTATAATACCAACCTGCCATGAAAGACTTGCTCACTGGTAAAATAACATCATGGTGGTTATGTGGTAGCCAACCACTTTCTCACTGGATTTGAGGCCTCCATCATAGGAGGAAAACATCTTTGCCTGGTACTGAGAATTTGGTCAAAAGCCTATAGCTTGGGAGATCATAGGCACTATAGGGAAACCTACTATCATTATCTTGCTAAGTGGTTATGTTATTAAGCTTTTTAAATATTTATGCCTATACCGCTGGATGTGCTGTTCTCAACCCTGGTCACAGAAGCATGTATTTGTAGTGAGTAGAGGTTAATGAGGGAGTCTCAACTAGTCAAAGTGATGAGAATTAGTGACTGGGTGCTCAAGTCTAAATAAATCATTTATATTAAACACCCTCCCGTCCCCAGTGTTCTGGGAACACCATGGAAGAGGAAGGGGAAAGAAAGTAAGAGCCTGTTCATGGAAAGGGGAACTATGAAATGGGCATCACAACATCATTGGGCATCACATTATCACTGGGCATCACATGGCTATTGCAAACACAAACCCAGAGCATCTGTGCTTACCTGAATAAAACCTGAAAACTATCTTGATTAAGTGGCTTAATCAAACCACTCAAAATTCCAGCATGGATTGAGAAAGAATGCCTCTCAGCTGAGGAGGTATTGGTAGTTGATGGCTTCTGAAAAGGGGAATTTTTCCTTGGTGGCATGGTCACTGGTAGGCTGCCCATGCTTCTGTGGGTAACCTCATACACACTTTTCATGTGCATAAGAGCAGCACTAAGTGAACTCAGTGAGATACCGAGAGAAGATGACATGACGTTGGGGGGGGGGGGAGGTGCACTGAGGATGATCCAAGGTGATGGGATATAGCCTCTCAAATCATGAGCTGAAATAAGGTTTTCCTTTAGGCTGCTTTTGTCAGGTATTTTATGACAGCAGGGAGGAAAAGTAACTAATGTAAATGCCATACATAATCACTCAAAAACAGGAATTCAGGAGAGTAAATCTAACATGACACATATAGATTTACATGCTGAGAATGATAAAGTGGTAATGAAAGAAATCATCAAAAAATTTTATTTGAATAAATATAGACATGGGCACAGTGTTCATAGGTTAGAAGGATCAACATAAAAAAAATGTCAACTTTTCTCAAATGAATTGATAGACACCTTGTGCTGGTTTGAATAAGAATGGCCCCCATAGGCTCATATATTTGAATGCTTGGTCACCAGGGAGTGGAACTGTTTGAAAGGACTAAAAGGACTAGGAGGTTTGGCCTTGTTGGAATAGGTATGGCCTTGTTGGGGGACATATATCACTGGGAGTGGGCTTTGAGGTCTCAAAATCCCATGCCAGCCCCCACCCCTGTCTGTCTGTCTATGGATCAGGATGTAGCTCTCAGCTACTGCTCCAGAGTCATGCTTGCAGCCATACTCTCTGCCATGGTAATGGAGGACTAACCCTATGAAACTGTAAGCAAATTCCTAATAAAAATTTCTTTTATAAGAGTTGCCTTAGTCATGGTGCCCCTTCACAGCAATCCAACACTGGCTAAGACAAAAATTGGTACCAGAGACTGAGGTATTGCTGTAGCAGACCTGACTATGCTGTTGTCTGGAGAAATATAGAAAATTTGGGGGACTTTGGACTAGAAAAGCAATTGGATGCTCCAAGTGTGGGCTTACTGTCCATCCTAGTAGGAGCAAGGACAGTGGTACTAGGAATAATATGCACCTATCTCAAGAAATTTTAGAGGGGAAGAATATAATTGACTGGTCTAACTTCACTCCTTCTTAGAATTGGGAACAAAACACCCATGGAAGGAGTTACAGAGACAAAGTTTGGAGCTGAGATGAAAGAATGGACCATTCAGAGACTACCTCACCCAGGGATCCATCCCATAATCAGCCACCAAATGCAGACACTATTGCATACACCAGCAAGATTTTGCTGAAAGGACCCTGATATAGCTGTCTCTTGTGAGGCTATGCCAGTGCCCGGCAAATACAGAAGTGGATGCTCACAGTTGGATGGAACACAGGGCCCCCAATGGAGGAGCTAGAGAAAGTACCCAAGGAACTGAAGGGGTCTTTAACCCTATAGGTGGAACAATGATATGAACTAACCAGTACCCCCAGAGCTCCTGTCTCTAGCTGCATATGTAGCAGAAGATGGCCTAGTCGGCCATCACTGGGAAGAGAGACCCCTTGGTCTTGGAAACTTTATATGCCCCAATACAGGGGAACACCAGGGCCAAGAAGTGGGAGTGGGTGGGTAGGGGAGCAGGGGGGGAAGGGTATAGGGGACTTTTGGGATAGCATTTGAATTGTAAATGAAGAAAATACCTAATAAAAATTGGAAGAAAAAAAAGAAAATTATGATTTATGCATACTTTGAAACGTCCTTGATCATGTTATTGTGATATCATTCCATAGTAGCTCACATGTGAAAATTCTTCCTAACCATTATACTAACAGTATATAAATGAACAGCTTTTGCAAACTTTGCTGAACATAAAATTTCTATAACATAAAAAAAAAAATTAGCTGGGCATGGTGGCGCACACCTTTAATCCCAGCACTTGGGAGGCAGAGGCAGGTGGATTTCTGAGTTCGAGGCCAGCCTGGTCTACAAAGTGAGTTCCAGGACAGCCAGGGCTACACAGAGAAACCCTGTCTCAAAAACCAAAAAAAAAAAAAAAAATTGAATGGTCTAGAGACTAGACTTGTGATGTTTTGGTAAAGAATGTGACTGGGTTTTACTCTTGTTCTAAAAATCATCCAAAAACTAAATTGAAGAGTTTAGGATTAATGGCATTGGCAGAGGAGATTTTGAGACAGCCTAGTATTGATTGTATCAAGAGGTTATTAGTGGTCATTCACACAAATGTACAATAAAAAGGATCAAATTGAGCAGGGAGAAATACAAAGTGTATGAGGAGAAAAAGCAAATCAAGAAATGTTTTATTGGAGCCCAGTGCTCAAGGAGATAGAAAGTTTATAGGAAAGCTTGATAGTAAATGGATTAAAGAAAGGGAATGGTGACCTCAGTGTAAGACAAACTAAGCTTCCAACCTGTAAAAAGTAATTAAAAAAAAAAAAGCCTAAGTACTGAAGAATAGAACATCAACAATAGAAAGCAGATGCCAATGTAATTAAAGGAGGAGGCCATGTTTCAACTCCAATGAGTCAAAGAACTTGGCAGTTTCAGCCACATGGTCCTGGCTTTATCAAGGAATATACAAGAAAGAGATTGTGGAATCTCCCTCGGTGGCTAAGGAAAGCTGCTGAGGCCAGGCTTGTGGCAAGGAAGCGCCTGCATGGAGGCTTATAAAGGCCATTAAGTGAAGCTGTGAAGGTGAAGGCTGGGCTATGTTGGAGACTACCAAGGTCTTGGAGATGCCAGAGTCGTGGGATACTCCCATTTCCACCTCTCTAGAGTTCTTTCCCCTTACCTATGATTCCTTTGTCTTTCCTGGTTTCTGTTGTGTATAAGTAGGGTTCTCTAGAGGAACAGAACTTATAAAAGAAATCTCTGTATATAATATAGAAAGGGGGCCTTACTAGAATGGCTTACAGGTTATGGTCCAGTTAGACCAGCAAGGGCTGTCTCCCAACAGAAGGTCCAAGAATTCAGTAGATGTTTACGCCACAAGGCTAGATGCTTCAGCTGGTCTTCATATACACCAGAATCCTGAAGTATGCTTTTGCCTGTGACGACATAAGCAAAAGCAAACATTCAAAGAGGGAGCAATCTTCCCTTTTCCATGTCCTTTGTATAGGCCACCAGTAGAAAGTCTCGCCCCATATTAAAGGGTGGATCTTCCCACCTCAGGAGATCTGGATTAAAGATATATCTTCCCACATCAAAAGATTCTGACTAAAAGTGGGACTTCCCACTTCATATGATTTAATTAAGAAAAAAATTCTCATATGTGTGTCATTTGGGTTTTAGTTCATTCCAAGTTTAGTCCAGTTGAAAACCAAGAATAGATGTGACAGACAACATGCCAGTAATATTTTTTTTGCAGCTATAAAGAAGAGTATTCTAAAATTTACAAAGGGAGTTAAAGGAATTAGACCACTGAAAAAACTTTGAAAGAGAAGATTAAATTTAAAGAAAATTGTTTACCTGATTCTAAAACTTACTACATAATACAATTAAAACTTCCTGGTGTTGGTAAAGGGATAGACTTCCAGATCATTCCTTGTAACAGAGCAGAGTGCCCAGAAACCGACTCATAAAAATATACCAAGCTGATTTTTAAAAAAAGTATAAAACCCATTCAATAGCGGAATTTTTTTTGGGGGGGAGGGGGAAGCTATTGGATAGGTCTAGGCAAAACTCCAAATCCAAACTAAAACAAATTCGTAAGGTCTAAGTTTCAAAACTTAAAACAAAATATAAAAACAAAATCAAAACATATCACGATGGAACTTTAAACCCTGAAGCTGTAAGTCTTTCAGTAAAATACGAAGACAAATTTACCTATCTCAGAGTGTTTTGGAAAATGTTAGTGGTTAAATGCACAGTGTACTTGTGCTCAAACAGAATGGCCGAGTGACTTCAGCTCCCTTGGTTTTTTTCCACAGAAGAACCTCTGTCTGTTCCCTGAATTGGCTGCATTAATTTGCATTCTTACCAATGATCTGTATGAGCTCTGCTTGCTTTATATCCTCCACATTTGCCATCATTTCCCTTGTTGATAATAGTCATCTTAGTAGGTGTGCTATGGTACTGCAGTGAGATTTAAATTGTGGTTTCTACACAATTAGTATTATGGAGCATTTTCCATGGACCTTTTGTTATTTGTGTGCTATCTTTGGGGGAAAATCTCTTTTGGTCCTTTGCACACTAAAAAAAAAGTCAGGACTTTTGTAATGTGTTACAGAAAAAAAAACAGATAGATAGATAGATTTATAGATAGATAGATAGATAGATAGATAGATAGATAGATAGATAGATAGATAGATAGTGCATATGTGTGCATGTGTGTATGCACAGTGTTGAGGATCAAACACAAAGCCTTGTGAATTTTAAACAAAATAACTTATCACTCAGCTAAACCTGCAGCCTCAGATTCTGATTTTTCAACAGATATATACTTTACAAATACTCTCTCTGTTCTGTAAAATGACTTTTTGGGTTTGTTAGTTACAAAGGCCAGTAGTAAGTCTCCACACATATAGGGTCAACTGACACTCCACAAGGGTACCAAAAGTATACAATATGGGGAAGACATGAAATGCAGAAAATGCTAGGAGAACTGAATATCCATGGGCAAAACAAGTAATTTACCCATCATCTTATCCCCAAACCAAAGAGCAAATCAAGACAAAATAAAGATTTAATATAAAAATAAAGATCTAATATAAGATCTTTAACTTTTAAAAACTTCTAGAAGAAAATAAAAAAATTTATGACTTTGTCCTTTGGTGATTTCTTGGTTATCACACATGTACACACACACAGAGAGAGAGAGAGAGAGAGAGAGAGAGAGAGAGAGAGAGAGAGAGAGAGAGAGGAGAGAGAGAGAGAGAGAATGAAAACAAAAAATAGATAAGTGGGGGTTACATACAGTAAAATTTGGGGAACTGTCAAAATGTCTCAGTGGGTAAAGAAACCTTCAGCAAGTCTGGACCCACATGGTAGAAGGAGAGAATTGACTGCCAATTCTTACCTTCTGACTATTATGTACACACATAAATACACACACACACACACACACACACACACACACANATATATATATATATATATATATATATATATATATATATATGATGAATCTTTTTCTGCTTTACATCTTTACAGGTCATAAAGGAAGGAAAGCCCATATGAAAAGACTCTTGTCTGAATAAAGTTTGTCCCCTTCAAAAAAGACGGGGGACATAACCTTTAAAATTTAGGATTAGACAAAGAGTTCTTTAAACTCATGTAACCACTGATGGCTAGTTATACTTAATCAAAAAACAAAAACCAAAAAACAAACAAAACAAAACAAAACAAAAACCTCATGTAATATCAGCTGGTTAGTTATGCTTAATCCAAAATAAAAATGTGGCCAAGCATGATGGCTTACATCTGCAACCCAGCACTCGTTATCATAATGCAGGGGATTGTAATTTTGAGGCTAGCCTGGGCTACATAGCAAGCCCCCATCTGAAAAATTAGTTATAATTAAAATCCTTTGAGGCACTAGAAATCCAAAACATGTCCTCACACATGCTAGGGGAGAGGGGTCTACCACTCAGATATAAAACTAGCCTTAAAATTAAATGGTTTTGCTTTGGGGCTGGTCCTGCTAAGATGAAAAAGGAAGCTGTAGACTGGGAGGAAATATTTGCAAACTACACATCTGACAGAAAGCTAGTTTTAGAATATAAAAGAACTCTGAAAACTAACAGAAAAAAGTGACCCATTTAGAAAGCATGCAAATTATATAAACATTTTATTAATAAATATATTTTATAATTGGAAAATGAGGCTATTACAAGATGAACATCAGGCAAGATGTCTCAATGGTTAACAATGCTTGCCTCATAAACCTGACATGACCTGAATTTAATCCCCAGAACCCACAGAAAAAGGGAAAAACAGCTCCACAAATTTGTTCTCTGACTTCTACACATGCACAGCAGGACATGTAGGTTCATACACAAATATCTTACACACACACACACACACACACACACACACACACCACTGCCACCACCACCACCACCACTACCACCAATAATAATAATAATAATAATAATAATAATAATAATAATAATAATAATTTTAAAATTTTAAAGATGACCATCAAGGTACAGCAAGTTCCTAGTGCATGCAAGGCCCTGGGGTTTGTTTCATCTACAGTACTGAAAAAAATTACACAGGAGAACATTAAAGCCATAATGAAACTATCATGGCACTTATCCAGTGTAGTCTTTTTAAAAAAAAAAAAAAAAAAAAAGCGGAAACACCAAATACTGGTAAGAATGCAAAGAAACTGGATCACTCCTTTACATCTAGTGAAAATGTACCAGTTACAGCCTTTCTGAAAAATAGTACCTTAAAATTATCTATATGCACTTAGAATACAGCACAGCAATTTCATTCCTGGGCATTTTGTCCAGAGGAATGAGGACTTGTGTTCACACAAAAGCCTTAACATCAGGTGAAGAATAGACTTCAGTGGTAGTGTTTATCCAGTATGGTTTTTTTTTTGTTTTTTTTTTTCTGTTTCTTTTCTGAAACAGGGTCTCAACATAACCCAGGCTGGCCTGCAACTTGCTATATCTCCCAGAATAAGCTTGAAATTTTTAATTCTCCTGCCTCCATCCCACAAGTGCTAAGGTTATAATAGTCTTGTGTTGCTGAACGTGGTTCCCAAGTGGGGGATGGAGCAGTATCTAAAGGCCAGTTTGGGAACTAAAGGCAAAGTGACAGACTAGTGCACAATAAAAGTGAGCCGGGCGTGGTGGCGCACACTTTTAATCCCAGCACTCGGGAGGCAGAGGCAGGTGGATTTCTAAGTTCGAGGCCAGCCTGGTCTACAGAGCGAGTTCCAGGACAGCCAGGGCTACACAGAGAAACCCTGTCTCGAAAAACCAAAAAAACAAAAAAAAAAACAAAAAACAAAAAAAGTGCTATTTTGAATTTGAATTTTTTTCCAGAAATTTTGCAAGCATCTTCTGAAACAAACTTTTTTAAAACAGCCAAGAATAATTTAGAGGGCCCATTTAGGGAGCTGGGGGCCCAGAAGGGCTGTGTGCGTGATTTCTGTCGGTATAAGCGAGGAGAACCGCTTGTTGCCATCTTACACTGAGGTGGGACTCATTGGTTTTGAAACAAATTTAAAAGACTCTGTGTTCCCAGGAATGTAAGGAAATGCTTTTGTTCTTATACACAAAGATTAGAAGTTCAGTGGTCAAGAGACCTGAAAAATTAGAGAAAGTCATACTGCCTCCTGGACACTTCAGGGGCAGACCATAGTGGGCTGATAATAATTATCATGTGGGTAGCAAACATGGTCTATGCCTGCGTTCTGTCCAAACTTGGGAACAAATTGGACGGTAAGAGTAAACAGTTCTACGAGCCCCATTATGGCGCGCTTTGTAGAAAGGCAGACTCCTAGGAGCGACTTTTGAAGTACATTAAAACCGGCGCCAAGAGGTGACAGACTCCTAGGCGCGACTTTTGAAGTTAAAAACTGGCGCCATTACATGCTACGGGGATCTAAGGGGGACATAGTCAGGGGTTCTCAACAGCCAGTCACAAAGGCAGGAGTGACTGCGGGCGTGGCCCCCGAGAGGGCAGCAGCCAATAGCAGAGAAGGCTGGGAATAAAATTCAGGGCCACCAACGTCTGAGGCAAGCAGACTGCCACAGCTACGGCTCAGAGAGGTTGTGCTGCCTGACTGGTGACTTGACCTGTTCCTGTTTCCTCCAGACTTGAGCTCCCATTTTCCACCGGTAAGATGTCTGACACCGAGCAGGAACTCCAACGGATGATCCGTCGCCACTTTCGCGAAAAAATGGAGCTACAAGCTCAAATCCAGACCCTGAAAGCTTCTGTCCCAAAGAATGACAAGGGCAGACGGAAGCAGATGCAAGTGGACATTGCCCGCCTCGAGGCCGAGATGGAGCAGAGGCACCAGCAGGAGCTGGAGAAATTTGGAGAAAATCCTGACAGCAGTGTGGATTCGGTTACAGCCGACCTCAAAAAGATGAATCTCGAGAATGTGCCTCCACGCCCATCCAAAGCCCAGAAACGGCGCGACCGAAGAGCTCACCAGGATAGACGGCGCCAGGAGAGGATGCCTGCAGCCCAGGCCGAGCAACTGGCTGCCTACCGTCGTGAGGAGGAGGAGAAGGTCGCTGCCATTCTAGGGGCTAAAAATTTGGAGATGAAGACCATCCCTGCTGACGGCCACTGCATGTACCGTGCCATCCAGGATCAGCTGGTGTTCTCCGTGACAATCGAGAGCCTTCGCTACCGCACTGCCTACTACATGCGCAAACATATTGATGACTTCTTACCTTTCTTCACGGAGCCCGAGGCCGGCAACTTCTACACCCGGGAGGACTTCCTGAGGTACTGTGATGACATCGTGCACAAGGCTTCGTGGGGAGGCCAGCTGGAGCTGAGAGCCCTGTCGCACGTCCTGCAGACCCCAATCGAGGTGGTACAGGCCGACTCACCCATCATTGTCATCGGGGAGGAGTACACCAGGAAGCCAGTCACGCTGGTCTATCTGCACCACGCCTGCGACTTCGGAGAGCACTACAATTCGGTGAAGTCCATTGAGGTTGCTGGAGCAGTTGGAGGAATGGCGCCGCGCCTCTTCTAGAACTATCCAGCAGACGTGAAGGAACTCTGCCCTAGGCGCCATCTTTGCCACTTCTGCGGCTGCGGTTCCTGGAAGAACGAAAGCAGCACCGGCTGCTGGGAGAACTGAAGCTGCTAAGGCGTCTCTTAGTAAGAGCAGTTGCTTTTCCTTCGCTGGTTTGCTTTTATGTTTGTTTTTCAAGATTTGTTTAATGTCTATGTCCTGCCTCTTTTTTGTTTGTTTGTGTGGGTTTTTTTGGGAGGGGGTTAGTTTGTTTTGTTTTGGGGGGCGTTGGGTGTTTTTTGTTTTTTTCCCCTCTCAGATTTTTTTGTGACTCCTTTCATGTGGCAGGCGGTTTAGACACAGGATAATATCTCTTTGGGACACCTACGAGGCTTTAAGATTCGACTCTAACTTCATTTGGCCCTTAGGTACCTTTTTCTTGAAGTTTTAATTAATGTTAGGCTGAAAATGGAAATTGTGGATTTTCTCAATGTTTACCTGAGCCGAAATAAGTTTAGTAGAATGGTTCAGGTTGTGGGATTTTTCCCTGCAAAGTGAGTTGGTGTGGCTGAAATGACTTATAAGTTTTTTTTTCAGTTAAAAATAAATGCCCCAGCCAACTGGCTTGCTCTTAAGCAATGTTAAAATGCCTGGGTTATGAACAAACCTTCAAGAAATAATTTGCTTGTTTGGTTTTATTTTTCATTCATACTTGTGAAGCCAGCCGCAAATGGGTTTTAGCTACCCAGATATTTTCTTTTTTTCTTTTTTCTTTTCTTTTTTTCTATTTTCTTTTCTTTTTTTGGGGGGGGTGTGGTGTGATTCACAAACTTTGTTGATTCAACAGTGAACAGCAAAGAAAACGTTATTACTCAGGGGGCATCAACATAGCACTGAAAGCCACCCTTGGAAGCCCAGATATCAGGGGGCATCAACATAGCACTGAAAGCCACCCTTGGAAGCCCAGATAGTTTCTAAGCGTTAAAACAACTGTGCTTTCTAATAGGTAAATGTAACTGTTAGATACAAAAATTCAGTTTAAATGAACCAGTACCTGAAGTAAGCTTTATCTTAAAGATGTGAAAGACATGAACTTAGTGACATGGTATGTTAATTTTTAGAGAGAAAAATATATATTAAAAGGTGTTGTATAAAGGAAAGCAGTGAACAATACAGCCCTGTTTCTGAGAAAGTCCTTGTTCTCTTAAATGTGACATTCAAAAGGAAGAGCAAGGATGGAATGGTTTACAGGTTTAAAATTCACTACTGTATGTTAGTGAACTTACTTAAATTCATTTAAAAAAATGCATTGTCCCTTCCAAATGATCTCAAATAGTATATGTAAGTTTAAAAACTTTTTTGAAAACTTATGCAATTTGTTAATAATAAAAGCAGTGTTTGAAATACCTGGTTTGCCTTTCTTGTGCAGCTGACTTAGGCCACTTGAAGTTTGTATCCCAGATGGCTTTCAGCAAAGGGCTCCTAAAGAATAGGAGCAGGTTTGGTGGGGGACAGATGAGGCTCTGGGTGAGACACCAGCAGTCTTGGAGGAGGCCAAGAGGGAAATGCTTCCCAGGCAGGAATTTAAAGAGGGATTTATACTACGGATGCCCTGGGTTGACATGTCATTCAGTGAAACACATGAAAGGGCTTCCTTTAATATTCTCTGCTGTGTTTTAAAAGTCCGGGGGGGGGATACCCAAGGAGGGGCCCACCCTCTCAGAGGAGAAGGGGGGAATCATAGGAGGGGGGAATACCCAGGAGGGAGGGGCCCACCCACTCAGAGGAGAAGGGAGGGGGAATTGTGGGAGGGGGTGACCAGGAGGGGACAGTGAGTGGGATGTAAAATAAATAATAATAATAATAATAATAACAATAACAATAACAATAACAATAACAATAATAATAGAATCTAAAGATAAGAAATCCAAATTAGACTGCCATAAAGACTTTGGAATTTTACTTTCACAAAAGAAAAAATACCCTGTAGTAATTGCAAATTAATGAAAAAAGAAATCACTCATTTTCTTGGACTTTAGCTTTTGTTTTAGTCCTGTAGTTTTAGTGAATAAAATTCAAATGATTAAAAAAAAAAAAGACCCCTGACTTCCAAGACCTCAGCCAGACCAGGGCTACATTGCAGGAGGGGATGAAATGCTATTATAATCTACTTTTCCAAACTACAAATCTGGAAATCCCAACAGAGTTCTCACTATGGAAAGAGATAAAATTTCAAAAGCACACTTCTGGGGGACATGGTGAGAAGTCCTTTGTAGGAACAGGAGCACTGTACGGGGAAAGGACTGTGAGGTGGGGAGCAAGCAGGCAGGCTTTGGGAGGCCGCACAGGCCAGGGAAGGGAAAATGCACTTGGAGACGGGGTGAAATCCAGGAGGCCTGGCTGCGAAGGAGGATGAAGGCTGAGTACAGAGACAGCTGAGGGAAAGCCTGGCTAGGCTGGACTGGAGGGGTCAGCAAGCATAGCAAGGGGGTAGGATGAGAAATAGGCCTTAAAGTATTTGGGGGAATCTTGTTTTGTTCTGTTTTGGTTTGAAGAAGCCTGGCAAGGGCAGAGGACATGGATGGGGTTTAGGGGAGACGCCCATAAGGTTGTGGAAGGGCTCTAGAACTGGGAACGGTGCTTTATGGGATAGACTGTGTAAAGTGGCTGTGGGGGGCCTGCTTGGCTAAGGCAACAGGTGTTGATAGAGGTTCTGCCTGACTAGAGGCAACCACACTGTGCTGAGGCAAGGCGTGGCTAAAGGTCAGAGACACAGATGCTGCCTGGTGAAAGACTCCTGGTCGGGGAGGTGAGTCAGCTGGGGTGAATTATATAGGGAAAGGAAAGAAAGAGACAGAGTTGGGGGGAAGGGAAATTGGCTGAAAAATGGAACTGAATTCTGGAGGGAAGGGGTCCTGGCCAGGGTGGGACTGTTTGGATAATATGGCAGAAAACTGGGCTTCCCAAGGAAGGCATGCCCAGCCACGGACAGAGGAATGGGCTGGTAATGGAGTAACTCGCTAAAGTAAGAAGCCAGGTTGGGCCTGGTGGTGGTGGTGCACACCTTTAATCTCAGCACCTGAGAGGCAGAGGCAGGCGGATTTCTGAGTTCGAGGCCAGCCTGGTCTACAAAGTGAGTTCCAGGACAGCCAGGGCTATACAGGAAAAAAAAAAAGAAGAAGAAGAAAAAGAAAAAGAAGCCAGGTTGGAGAGAGGCATGGACCGAGGCCCCTCACCGATGTAGGAGATGTGTAGCTCGGGTTCCATGTGAGTTTTCCCACAACTGGACAGGGGTCCCTAAAGCTGTTGCCTGTCTGGGCAGTCCATTCCACAACTGGGCTGCCTTGTCTGGCCTCAGTTGGGGAGAATACACTAACCCTGCAAAGACTTGATGTGCCAGGTGGTATGCCCAGGAGGGCCCTCACTCTCTCAGAGGAGAAGGGGGTGGGGGAAGGACTCTGTGAGGAGGAATGAGGGCAGCAATCAGGATTTAAAATTAATTAATTAATTAATTAATGGAAAAAATAGTTTTTTTTTTTTTTAAAAAAGAGGCCAGGTTGGACGGGTACAACAGATGATGAACAAGTCTAATGGAAATAATCAGGGCAGGCAACCTGGTTGGGCAAGAGACACTTTCTGAGGAAGGGGCTCTGGAAGGAGATGAGGCCTTCCTGGGGAGAGTCATTGCCTGGGGAACCAGTCAGCTTGGAAGAAGAGGACTAAGTAGAGGATCCTGACAGGTAAAACTACCGCCAAGGTTTGGAAAGGTTGATGCAGGCAGATAATAGGGACACAAACTGGGGAAAACAGCATTGGGGAGAGGAAAGTAGCCCAAGAAGGAAGTAAAGGCATCTGGGGCCTCTGTTGGAGACTTAAGCTTGGTTTGAGGAGACCTAGTTTGTCAAGGGGACACAAACTGGAGAAGCTACTCTCCTGTGAATGGTCATGGAAGGAGAAAAGAACCTATCTTAGTCTAGGGTATATATAAGGATGCAGGCTCAGGTGGGCAGAGGAGCCACGGCACAGGAGGAGCAAAGCAGAGAGGAAGATCTTAAGGAAGAAGCAATAGGTTAGGGAAGAGGTCCCAGCTGGGTAGGGAGGCAGAGGGACAACTCTGGGCAGGGAAAGGAGGGGAGGTCTTAGCTGGGGAAAGAGATCATACATAAGGTTGGGGGCATAGAGCTGGTTTGGTGAAAGACAGGACAACTAAAGGATGCCTAGTTGAATTAGGAACCCAAGAACAAGGAAAGTGTCCCTGACTGTTAGAGAAGAAAACCTCTGCATAAAAAGGTCCTAACAGGTAGATGGCATGCCTGTCAGTACAGAGTCAGTATCTATGCAGAGACCCTGACTGAAGACAGCACGGAGTTGAGAAAGAAGGGGATTTAGCAGAAGAGGAGAACAGACTAGGAGTGGAGGTCTTGGAGAAAGGAGTCAGAGGACACACGGGATAGGAAAGGGAAGTCAGGATCAGGAAACTTAATTGGAAACAGGGATATACAGACTTAATTAGGGTGAGCATCGCTGTGATGAAACAGCATGGCCAAAACAAGTTGGGAGGAACGGTTTGGAAAGAAGCCAAGACAGGGAACGCAATGCGGGCAGGAACCTGGAGGCAGGAACCTGGAGGCAGGAGCTGATACAGAAGCCAGAAAAGAGTTCTGCATACTGGCTTTCCCTCTATGGCTTGCTTAGCCTGCTTGCTTGCTTGCTTGCTTGCTTGCTTGCTTGCTTGCTTGCTTGCTTGCTTGCTTGCTTGCTTGCTTGCTTGCTTGCTTTTTCTTTCTTCCTCCTTCCTTCCTTCTTTTCTTTCTATTTATTTATTTTTGTTTTGTTGTTTTAGGGATTTTTGTTTTGTTTTAACTTTTCACTGATTCTTTGTGAGTTTCACATCATGCTCCCCAGTCCCACTCATCTCCTGTCCCCTCATAGCTGCCCCTAGCCCTTGCAAACCGCCCCCCCAATTAAACACACACACACACACACACACACACACACACACACACACAACCCAAACAACAACAAAGCATAGAAAACCTCTCATTATGGAAGCGGTAGTGTGTCACAGTGTGTCCCACAGGATCCCTCTGTCCACACATCTTCACTTGCAAATGTCCATTGCAATAAGCCCTTTATTCTGGTTTCTGTGACATCATGGATACTGGATCCTCACTGGGACTCCTCCCGGTTATACTGTTACTTCCCTGTGTCATGAAGATCCTACATCATTGGATGGATCTACAGCTTTCATGAGTCCCAGCCCTGGGCCTGGGTGGTTGCTGAGCTGGTCAGCCTGTTGATCTCCCTTACCCACATCACCAGGGTGAGCTCTCCAGCTCACCCTGCTTGGGTTATGTCACCCAATGCCTCCATCAGCAGGAGGCAGGGTCAGCTCTCCCGCCCTCATGCCATTAAGGCAGTTCACTTGTACCCACACCTCTGCTAGAGCCTGCTCCACTGTGCTGCCCCATCGAGGCACAGGGCCCACTCTCCCAAGTGCTGCAGCCTGGGGCAGGGGGCTGGGCCAGCTATCCCTACTCTCACACCTCACTCTCATATCCTCAGGGCTGACTCATCCCAGCCTTCGCCATCAGGGCAGCTCCACTGTATTGCCCAGGCAAGGTGTAGGACCTGCTCTCCTGTGTGCTTTGGCCAGTGGGGGATGGGGGACAGGGCCAGCCCTTCTGACTACCAGGTGGCACGGCAGAGAGGGAGGCCAGGGTCAGCACTTCTCCGCTGCCCAGTCTGAGTTGCTCAACCTGTTTTCTTATAACAGTGGACCACTGGCCCAGGGATGGCACCACCCACAATGGGCTGGGCCCTCCCTGATTAATCACTAGAGAAAGTTCTACAGTCTTTCATACAACCTGATCTTATGGAGACATTTTTTAAAATCAAAGTTTTCTCCTCTCAGATGACTATGGATTGTGTCAAGCTGACATAAAATTAGCCAGCACATACACCTTAAGAGTCCCTGGCAGAAAAAAAGGATCCTGGCTGGGGTCATGTTCCTATGTGGTTGAAGTGGTGCAGGCTAGAGCTGCTAGTTCAAACTAAGGGAGGTTGCCTGGTTACCAAAGAGGGCCTGCCTGTCCATGGAACACAGTCCAGAGAAGGGTAGCAAATGTATTAGCAGGCCTTGGTGTGACTGCTGCACAGGGCTGAGGAATGGGGCCTGAAAGGGAAAGGGGTATACAAGGGTATTCTGTTTAGCGGTAAGGGGGACCAGGTTGAGAATGGGCTTGAGAAAGGATCTTCTTAGCTGTGGAAGAAGGCATAAAGAGATGAAGACACACACTGACTGTATAAGGGCTGAGGGAATGAGGAGAGGAATAAGGGAGTAAGACAGGCAGGTTAAGGGTTATGGGGAGTAGGTAAAAGGCAGGCTGAACGGTGCCTAGTTAGGACAGGGGATATAAGGTGGCTGAGGATGAGAAAGGAATTCCTGGCTTTTGAAGGGGGAAAGGACCGTGTGGTTACAGGAGGAAGCAGACAATTGATAGACCAGAGGTTCTGGGACTATCGACACACAAACTGTGACCTGAGTCTGAGGATTGTAGGGGAAGGATGCGCTGACTGGAAAGGAGGCCTAGGCCCAGCTTGGAAATTAACTGGGGGGAGGGAACAGAGCTTGATGAATAGAGCACTGCCTGCTGATGTGCCAGCAAAGGCGACAAGGAGCATCCCCTTCTTTTGAAGACATGATCTCATTAGGTAAACCAGTGGAGCCTGACCTTCATTAGATAGCCCAGGCTGAGCTCAACCTTGAGACTCTCCTGTCAGCCTTTAGAAAGATGAAATGACAGACATGTGCTACCATGCCCAGCCTCTGCCATAGGAATTCCACAGCTGGTGTGACCAAAGATGACAAATTCTCATTTTATGGCTTTCTCCTGAATACAAGAGAAACAACTACTCCTACCTTGGGAACCCTTAAGATCTGACTTGGCTTGCCAGCCACTTCGGCAGTGTGTCTGCCTTTGCAGATGTGAGCAGGGTGTATTAACTCAGGCCAGATTCTGATCCTGCTCAAGACACAAACCAAGAGAGGATCTGGAAGACCACGAGGTATTGTAGTCTGCTCTTTTCCTGTAACCATGACCATTGTGAACAGGGTTGTATACACCTATCATGGAATACTAGTCTCAAAGGGACCCAACTTCAGAAGTAATTTTCACTCCTTTACTTACTGAGTTAATTCCTGTTTGCTTTTGACACATTACCATACCTTCTCTCTTCTTACCTTACTAACTGGAGATACGGTGTTTGTTGTGTGCATACTTAGGTTTTAAAGGTACACATATTTTCAGGTTTGAAGTTTTCATTTATCCACCCAGTTTCTAGTTTGGTGATTGTAGTTACCTAATCTTTCTTAACATATTTCCTCCTAGATAACAAACATGTCATGATTAACACTTGCCCAAACTATATTTCTTAAGGATGTCAGAAGCATTAAGTGAAAATACATAGATATTGTCCGATATGTGCTAGGTACTATTAATCTCTATGTAAGTACCCACGGAACGATAGTATCAGCCCTGTCAGCGGGCACCCTTGATTTTTGTTGATAGTGACATTTTGGAGCCACTTGACCTTTTTCCACAGGTCCTGCCATACGGAAAAAAATCCTCACAAGATCATCTTCCCCAGTGATTACAGCCACAGCTTCCACCGAAGCCTGCATGCGAACGGGCTAGCCTCCCTGCAGAGACTCTTCAGTCCAGAGTATATTTCTTCTAGATTTTTTTCTCTACATGATAGACTCCTATGTTTAAAAAGTACTGTTCTATTATTACTTGCTTTTGAAAAGATCACATTATAAGCATTCCCCCATATCCTTAAATGGTTTTCAACAGGATGGTTCATAAAATGTTATTAAATTCTTACTTGTTTTGTGTGCTTGTACATGCATGTGTATGTGGGTCCCCAGCTCACTTGCAGATGTCTATTATCTCCTTCTACTGTGTGAGTCTTGGGGCTTGAACTCCTGTTGTCAGCTTTGGTGGCAGGTGCCCTTACCCCCTGAGCCATCCTGCCAGTCCCAATATGATGCTATGATGCTCTTAATGCCTACATTCTTGCTTCTGAATGCAGTATAATTTATTTATCCAATTCTGTTGTGGGACATTTAGATTGCTTTCAATTTCTCACTACTATAAATATGCCACTGTAATGTCCTTGTAGTAAATCTTTTTCTATATTTTCTGACAATTTCCTTTTGATGAGTTCTCAAAATGATCCAGGTCAAAAGGAGAGGCTTTTAATAATACTGGGAAATTGCCCTCCAGAAAGATGCTACCAATTTATCCTTCCATGTAGTCACCAGCAATGAAAATTAATCACCTTGGCTGAACTGTAGGTGAAATAGTATGAGCTGACCTTCCTTGGTTCCTGGTGAGATCAAATAACCTTTTGTTGTTGGCTCGTCTGTCTAGTTCATGCAGGCATATGTATTTGTTGTCTAGTCCTAAATTTTCCTTAGTTTTCTAAGGATGCTTGTCTTCTCCTCTGAGTCTTTTCCTCTTGTGATTTCCTTTATTCTATGATATGGTCTCATTCTGTAGCCCAGGCTGCCCTAAACCTCAGTGTGGAGCCTAGCTGGCATCAACCTCACAGCAGTATCCCTGCCACAGTGTTCCGAATGCTAAGCTTCCTCTTTCCTGTGTTTTAATGAATCTGGCCAGGTTGCCTTTGAGTGTTTGAAAAGCTAGTTTTCTCATACATTATTAGCCTTTCAGGTTTGTTTCTGGTGATGGGCTAAACTTTTTAAATTGTAATGAAATTTTATCAATTTAAAGGTTTTTAACTTGAAGGTTTCCCCATCCTGAGGTTAGATCCACACTCATGAGTATTTCATGTTTTTTATGCTTTCTCTTTATCTTCAGCTATACTTAATATATTTACCCAGGTTATTTGGGTTTAAGGTAAGGACATGGAATTTTCTCCCAAGTGCAGTAGTTAAGAATTATCCCAACACTATTTATTGAAGAACCCATCACTTCATGTTGAATTTGAAGAGCTATCTTCTACATATAATGCATTCTTATAAGATAATGACATAATGAAGAGATTTCAACTATTCACACAGAATGGCTGCATTTCAGTGCCCTTAGTCTGAAATAGCTATGGGCCCATTCATCCATTCATCCAGTATTTACTGAAGAGCACAGTGACAAACAATAGCTTAGAAAGATAAAAGCTGCAGTCTTGGCACTCAGCATCCTGAAGGGAATAGACTGAGAAATAGAAGACAACATGGTCACTGGGCTTACTGAAAGGAACACAGACCAGAGCCCTCAGGAAGGAGTCAAAGAACAGAATGTCTCCCTATTCATTCTAGCCAGATGGTAGAGGAGATAGTATGAAAGGGGATGGAAGAGATCTCTCATCATAAGTAAACACTGTTTTGTTTATCACAATACAGATTAAATGAATACAAATCAAATTAGAGACCATCCTTACCAGGCAGATCTGCAAAGAAGTAAAGCATGAGAGTACACTGTGCTGATGGACCAGTTCCAACCTGGAGCTCAGAAACACTGCTGATAGAACAGAATTTGGTACAGACTCCGAAGGGCAATCTGGCAACAGCCATCAAATTGAAACTGCACAAACCACCACTGTTTGTACTTCTAAGGTTATAAACACGCAGTGCATGATTTGAGTATATCTTAACTTGTTGCTTTTGATAAAGGGCAGCAGATATCAGGGGGAAGTTAGCAAGGAGATTTTTGGTGTTTACTCTTTTGAATTTGATAGTCTGAATGATATGAATAAATGACAATTAATTACAATGTAAGCAGCAAAACTAAAAGCATATGGCTTTTCACACATCAGTACATTTCAGCTGGTATGTGCTATACAAGATTATCTTTCAATGATATTCATTACAGCATTGTGTACCATAACAAATATTTAGATACACATGAAATATTTTTTTAAAAATCACATGTATTATCATCTCTAGGAAAAGGAAGAAATGCATAAAAGAGGAAAACAGTAAACTTTTACTTTTTTCTCTTGTCTTTTTTATATTTTTCTTTTTTTTTTTTGCACTGATAGGGAATGAACACAGGACCTGGCACAGAATAGACAAGTCTATACCACTAAGCTAAGGCCCAACATTACTTTTAAGCAATGTACTACTGTACTGCATCCCTGAATTGTTGTATTGTGGTGAAATATATATGACATAAATTTTACCATCTTAACCATTGTGTTTAATTTTGATTGTGTTTCTTTACATTTATTAACTTTATTAGAATATATTCATTATACATAGTGTTGATCTTCGTAACATTTTCATTCATGTATGTCACTTGCTTTGACAGGATAGATGTCCCCATGCCTTTTTCTTTTCTCCCTCCCTGCTCTTCTCATTAGTCATTTCCTTTCCCCAAATAGTCTCCCTTCTACTTCTATATTTGTATATTTTATATGCATGAGATAATGTTTATTAGAATATAAAACACAGGATGTACATATGAGGAACAAACGTGATATTTATCTACATCTAGCTTAGTTTGGTTAGTGTGATGATCTCCAGTTCTGTCCATTTTCCTGTAAACAATAAAATGTCATTCTTCTTCATAATACACTCTTCTGTGTGCATGTGTGCGCATGCGTATGGTTTTGTGGTACTAGGGATTGAAGTCATGCACAATCATTTTACTGCTGAGTAATGCATTTTAACTAATTTTAAATGTACAGTTCAGTGACATCCAGTCCTTTCATGTTGTTTTGCAACCATTACCACAATCCATGTCTAGAACTTTCTCATATTTCCAAACTGCAACTCCATACCCATTTCATTGTTGTCTGGAGATGGGGTTCTTATCCAGGCTGTCTATCTACTGGTCTCATGTGATCCTTCTGCCTCAGCTTCCAGAGTAGCAACGGCTACAAGCCATGGAAGCATGCTCATTTTCCATATCCAGTTCCCCACTGTCCTGCCCCAGCCATGGAAATCATAATTCCACTTTCTGTCTCTGTGCATTTCAATATTAGGGGAACCTTATACAAGTGTAATTACACAGTGGTTGTGCTTTGTATCTACCTTATTTTATTTATCCTAAAATTCTCTAGTTTTGTTTGTGTCATAGTATAGGGGAGAGAAAGAGATATCAAACCTCTTAGAAGCTATATGGCTCCACTAGATGTAGGAGCCAAGTAAGAGAGGGGTATGCATGCTTTATTCAATTTACATATAGGAATGTTCACAAGAGAATAAAGTCTGAAGATGAGACCAAAGCAAAATGTTTCTACTCTATTTAGATGAGGAACATACATTTGTTGAAGGAGTGACGGAACAAATGGGAATTTTAGAGATATCACTAAGATATATATAAAAAGTGTTAAAAGCTAATGGAAGATAAACAAACCCTGGACCAAATAAGTTCATCTATTTCAGCTTGTTATAGCCCCAGTGTGCAAACATTGGTGACAGAGGTCCTTTTCCCACTTTTAGGAAGGACATTTCTCCCAAAACAATCTGTATGGCTTGCTGCCTGTGAGAAAAGACAGGTCCTGGACCAATGAGATGACTCAGTGGGTCAAGGTACTTTCTGTGCAAACCTGATGCCTTAAATGCAATACCATGTAAAAAGCCACATTTAATGGTGAGTTTCTGTAATTCCAGCACTTCAATAATATGGGAGAAGGACCACCTAGAAACTCATGGGCCAGCTAGCCTGGAGGGAAACTGCATAAACAAGAGAGGCCCCTGCCTCAATAAGATACAAGGAGAAGGGTGATCCTATAGGAGGACCAGCAGTCTCAATTAATCTGGACCCCCGAGATCTCTCAAACACTGGATCACCAAACAGACAGCATATGATATGAGGCCACCAACACATATACAGCAGAGGACTTCCGGGTCTGTGTTCATTCAGAGATGATGCACCTAACCCTCAAGAAACTGGAGGCCCCAGGGACTTTAGAGGTCAGGTGGGGTGGGGTTAGGGATATCTATGCAGAGACAGGGGGTGTGGGGAGGAGGTATGGGGTGTGGAGCAATCAGAGGGTAAATGGGAGTGGGGAATGAAATATGGAGTGTAAAAAGTAAATTTAAAAATTTTTAAAAAGATACAAGGAGAAATCTTACTGCCAAAAGTTCTCCTCCTCTGAACTTCACAAATGTGAACACAAACTAACATATGCACCACACACACACATGCACACACATTAATAATGAACAATAAACAAACACATTTTAATTAAGCAATTTAAAAAGAAAGGTGGCTGATTGTCCTTTCTGATGTTATAGGTCCTTGAGTGATTTCAAGTTGAAGGAGCTGATATCTCCATTCAGTGTATTTTGAGACAGCACATCCTTAAACTTTTTCAGTTTCATGGGTCTTAATTTCCATTGGAAGGAGGAGGCATAGGAGGGGTTGGATAGGAAAGGAGATGGGGGAAGTGATGTAATTATATTTTAATTTTTAAAAAACAATTAGTAAAAAGCTAAACATTTTGTTGTTTGCCAATGCCACATTTTGTTTATTATAATGCCAAGTAGAAATTTGTATCTATATATTATCTAAAAAATAAGAAAACATGCATGTGTGTATATGTATGTAAATACACACGTATACATACATATACATACTTGTATATAAAGTGCTTGCTTAGAATTGAAAAACTCCTGGGGTTTCCTCAGCACATTCCCCACACATCGTACACACAAAACCAAACTAAGTAAAACACTGATCTAGGATGACTTCTTAAACTTTTTTCTTCTGCAAGATTTAAACAGCATGGGCTGTGTCTGCTCCTTGAAAGTTTGAAATAATTTATGTATTACAATGATCCTGAATGTTTGGTTTTTTCTATTACTTTATTATTTATCACTTTACATCTTGATCACAACCCCCGAGTCCTCCAAGCCCCCCTCACAGCCTCTCCCCTGACTCCTCTTCCCTTTTCCTCTGAGAAGGGGAGGGCACCACTGGGTACCAACCCACCCTGGCAAATCAAGTCGCTGCAGGACTAGGCACATCCTCTCCCGCTGAGGCCAGACAAGGAGGCCCAGTTAGAGGAACAGGATCCACAGGCAGGTGAGTCAAGGACAGCTTCTCCCTCCAGTTCTCGACCCACATGAAGACCAATCTTCGCATCTGCTACATATGTGCGAGGGATCTATAGCCAGCCCATGTATGCTCGTTGGTTGGTGGTTCAGACTCTGAGAGCCACCAAGGGTCCAGGGTAGTTAACTCCACTCTTCCTGTGGAGTTCCTATCCCCTTCAGGGCCCACAATCCTTCCCCCTATTCTTCCATAAGACTCCCTGTGCTCTGTCCACTGTCTGTCTGTGGGTCTCTGCATCTGTGTCAGTCAGCTGCTGGGTGGAGCCTCTCAGAGGACAGTCATGCTAGGCTCCTGTCTGCAAGCATAACAGAGTATCATTGATAGTGTCAGGGATTGGTGCTTGCTCATTGGATGGGTCTCACGTCGGGCTGGTCACTGGCTGACCATTTCCTCAGTTTCTGCTCCACTTTGTCCCTGCACTTCTTATAGGCAGGACACATTTGGGGTCGAAGGTTTTGTGGATGGGCTGATTCCTGGACCTTGTTTTGAAGTGAGAATCTCGGATGGGTATAATTCTTTGAAGAGAAGCTTTGCAATGGAATATATATATATATATATATATAATTTAAAATAGATTGAGGTTTTAAAAGTGAACAACAAAGAATCTGGTGAGTAAAAGTGAGTGCTTTCTCTTCTCTTAGAGGGTAAATCAGGGATAACGGTTTCTTTTGAACTTGGAGTACTGAGGCTTAGGCCTCACATCCTAAAAGTAGCAGCCAGAGCTAAGAGCAGACTCCTGGGCTCCCATTTAGAAGGAAAGGAACCTGAGCACTTGGAGCACCAAATAGAAAACCAAGGTAAGAGAAACTGGTTCCCTGGCCTTTTGTGTGCAGGGTGCGCCTGGGAGGGGGGAGCCTTAGGCTGTTTTCTGTTTTGCTTTGCTTTAAGTTATTTTGCATATGGCAATGATGAGATTCTGGGAAGGTGGAGCTTGTACCTAGTTTCAAAGAGACATCGCTTCTTAAACCATGGGTAATGACCCCATGTGGGTGGGTGTATTACAAAAATATTGGCAATAATAAGAGGTTTCAGAACAAGCGAAGACCAAAATTTAATTTCAACTTAAACACATAATGACCCCAAGGGATTTGTGGCAGTGCTTGCTCTGTTATGTCATCGACTTCAGTACAGCCTCATTTCTGAACACACAGCATGTGTGCAGTGCACAGTGTCACACTCTTCACACAGCAAATTCTTCCCTAAAACACCAAGGCTCGAACTCCAAACTACTCACCATTTGCTATGTGTTTCAGTGCTTTTACTGCACATATGAAGTTTTCTGTTCTTATAAAAGCATAATGGTTTAATTATGGAAAAATAACATTTTTTCTATCATCATTCTTCAGCATGTATCTAATTAGTATATCTTTCGAATATACTGTGTCAGAATATTTTATTTTAAAACTTGCCATTTGAGGTGTTGGCTTGAATTTCACTTTAAAAAGAATAAATGCCAGGGTTGGGGAGCTGGCTCTGAGGCTAAGAGCGCTTGCTGCTCTTGCACAGGGTCCAATTTTGATTCCTGGTACTCACATCAGGTAGCTCACCATTGCCTACACCTCCAAAGGGAGCTCACATCCTCTTCTGGCCTCAGAGGAAGCCTACACTCGTGGCATATGCTCACACCAACATGCACACGTCCACATATATAAAAAATAAATCTTTAAAAAATATTTGATGACTTTTGGCCTAGAATTAGAACACAACTTCTAATAATTTCTGAAATGGTCCTAAATGTACTTCTGATTTGTTTTGTTTTGTTTTGTTTTTCGAGACAGGGTTTCTCTGTATAGCCCTGGCTGTCCTGGAACTCACTCTGTAGACCAGGCTGTCCTCGAACTCAGAAATCCGCCTGCCTCTGCCTCCCGAGTGCTGGGATTAAAGGCGTGCGCCACCACGCCCAGCACTTCTGATATTTTATACAAAGAAACATTCATAACATTAATTATTATAAAATTAAAATATCAATAAACTAAAAAATATTGAAGATGTTCTAATCCTACAGTGTCAACTATCCAGCCCCAAGATTTAATTCTTTATGTAAAAAAAAATAAAACCAAGAACATCCATCTCATTGATGCAAATTTGCTTTCATCTTCAATAGATGATAAATTTAAGTATATAAAAGGCTTGTTTTCAAATGTTTAGGATTCATTATCAGTACTATGTAGTCAGGGAGTCAGGGTCCTGTAAAAATATCTTAGATTTAAAAGGATCACAAGTGAGGACAGCTTCGGAAGCTATCTTCTCTTCTGTTTTAGGTCCCTTTTCATTGTCAAAGCGTTTTACCTAGGTGAATTGTATAAAGAGACATTTGCCATTTCATAAATGTACCACATTTTCTGTATCCATTCCTCTGTTGAGGGACATCTGGGTCCTTTCTAGCTTCTGGCTATTATAAATAAGGCTGCTATGAACATAGTGGAGCATATGTCTTCTGGGTATTACTCAGCTATTAAAAACAATGAATTTATGAAATTCTTGGGCAAATGGATGTATCTGGAGGATATCATCCTGAGTGAGGTAACCCAATCACAAAAGAACTCACATGATATGCACTCACTGATAAATGGATATTAGCCCAGAAACTTAGAATACCCAAGATACATTTCGCAAAACACAGGAAAACCAAGAAGGAAGACCAAAGTGTGGATACTTCAATCCTTCTTATAAGGGGGAACAAAATACACATGGTAGGAGTTACAGAGACAAAGTTCAGAGCTGAGACTGAAGGAAGGACAGTCCAGAAACTGCCCCGCCTGGGGATCCATCCCATAATCAGCCACCAAACCCAGACACTATTGTATATGCCAGCAAGTTTTTGCTGAAAGGACCCTGTCGCCTGTGAGGCTATGCCAGTGCCTGGCAAACACAGAAGTGGATGCTCACAGTCAGCTATTGGATGGAACACAGGGTCCCCAATGGAGGAGCTAGAGAAAGTACCCAAGGAGTTGTAGGGGTCTGCAACCCTATAGGAGGAACAACAATATGAACTAACCAGTACCCCCAGAGCTCGTGTCTCTAGCTGCATATGTAACAGAAGATGGCCTAATCAGCCATCACTGGGAAGAGAGGCCCTTGGTCTTTCGAAGATTCTAGGTCCCAGTATAGGGGAAGGCCAGGGCCAGGAAGTGGGAGTGGGTGGGTTGGGGAGCAGGGGGAGGGGGAGGGTATAGAGGATTTTCAGAGAGGAAACTAGGAAAGGGGGTAGCATTTGAAAATGTAAATGAAGAAAACATCTAATAAAAAAATAAATCTTTAAAAAAGAGACAGAGACATTTACCATCACATTCCATTTTAACTTTGAGAGAAAAAAAACCTGAATATGTTTGTTGCTTATAAATTAATTTGAGGGAAAACTTGTTAACTACTTATCAAAATTATTCTCTGTGATTCCCTCCCAACACATGTAAGTACACACATGTGAACACATACACACCTAAAATATGCCTCTTAATATTATATGTGAGCCCATAATTATACAGTAATTTTGTAACTACTATATAGAAGGAAGGGCAGAGCAGTTTTGACATGAACATTCTGATCATCAGAGAGAGTATGATTTATAAAGAACCAACTCACAGGGTAGTGATGCTTGTGTTCCTGGAGCTGAATACTCAGCATCTCACAAAGAGGTTTTCAGGCCATTCAAGCACTCAGTGGGGCCTGTGGAGCGTTCTGAGCATCTTACAAAAGAGAGCTCCTCTGTTTGAGGACAGAAAAGGAACAGAAAAAGGTTCAATGTTTATCTTTCTGAACTGGTTAATTGTGTTTAACCTGATGATCTCTAGTTCCATCCATTTTCCTGCAAATAACATAATATATGGTGTACATATATTCTACTCACCTGTTCGCGGGGATCTGTGCTGATTGCATAGCTTGGTTTCTCTAAACAGTGCAGCAGTGAGCACAGGGGGGTATTGGCTGGACATGGTGATGGTGCACATCTTTAATCCTAGCACTCAGGAGGCAGAAACAGGAGAATATATGGGAATTTGAGGTTAGCCTGGTCTACATAGGGAATCCTAAACCAGCTAGATCCACATCATAAACTTCTGTCTAAAAATGTTTTTAAATGAATGAGCGCTTACCTCTGTTATAATCTGCCTTGGATTCCTTCAGGTATATTTCCAAGAGTAATATGGCAGAGACATGTGTAATTTTAATTTTAGTTTTTTAAAGGACACTCCATAGTGACTCACTAACTTACATTTACCCTAACACTGTACAAAGGTACCCCACATTCTGACAAGCATTCCTTGTTTTCTAACTAGAGTAAGATGAATTTTCAATGTAGTTTGCTGTGATGGCTAATGATACTGAACGTTTGTGTATTATTTGCAAATTGTATTTTTCCCCCTCTGGAGAACTGTCTGTCCCATTCATTTGCCATTTATTTATTAGATGACTGTGTACTTTGGTGTTTTAATTATTTTTTTTTAGTTCTTTATATACTCTGGATATTAATCCCCTGTCAGATATATAACTGGCAAAGATTTATCTCCTGTTCTTCTAACATAATTGTTTCCTTTGTTGTGAAAAAAAAAAGCTTTTACATTTCTCGCAAGCCTGTTTGTTATTTCTTGCTATTATTTTCTGAGCTGTTGATAGTTAGAATCCCATTCAGGAAGTTACTACCTATTCCTATATCATGAATTGTTTTCTAATAGGAAAAAAAGACACGAGACGAAAAGGGAACTGCTAGAGAAGATGAGAGATTGGAATGCAGATGAAAGGGGCCACTGGAAGAATGAATATGATCAAAAAAGCATGTTATACTTGTGAGCATGTCATACTAAGGCCAGTATTTTGTGCAGTTCACATAAAAGAGAAGCAGATAAGACAGAGCAGAGATGTCTGAGGTCTGGAGAAGGTTTTTCTCGGCCCCTTTGATCCAACTGGGCCCTCTTTCCGGGACCACACGTGCCAATCCTCTCCCAGACTTTGCGCAGTCTTGAGTATGTGAAGCTGTGGAAGTGGCTGCCCCACTTCAGCCGTGTGCATTTCAGCCTTTTCTCCTAAGTACAAAAGTTCTCCTTCAGCCTGGGTTGGAGAGTCACTGAAGAACCCTATTCTAACGAATGCCCAGAATCGCAGGAACACACTCTTAAGTGTGTAAAGAGTGCCTCTGAAATATTTGAGGGAACTTGCAAATAGACTGTTGTCCTGAGGATCCTTTTCACGTCAACAAAACACACTAACTATCTCTACCACTACCTGCTAGCTAGGTGCTAAAGAAGATCCAGTACGGAACCCTAAAGTAGTTAAAAACTGCCATTGATAGTTTCCATGGAGGCCTGGCCTGAGTTGAAGCCATATTAGATCTGAATGACCCCTCCCTGTCACACATGGTCTAAGAAAGAATAAGGAACTTAGATGGGGATGGTGTGGGTAGAGCACAAGGGAATGGGGAGTCTTGAAAGCCTCGATTTCTGCAGTTTAGATTTCTCAGCTTAGCTTTCGGCAAGGAGTATGGAAGGGAAGGGAAAGGGAGCAATGTTAGCAAACATGTGGCATGTTAGAGCTTGGATGTTCAGAATCTGCTTTCTTTCACCCTCACAGAAGCCCCACTTAGCTTTTAGGGCCATCTTTTTGTCACTCTCTCTCTCTTTTTTTAACTTATTAGATATTTTCTTCATTTACATTTCAAATGCTATCCTGAATGTCCCCTATACCATCCCCCCNCCCTGCTCCCCTGCCCACCCACTCCCACTTCTTGACCCTGGCGTTCCCCTGTATAGGACATATAAAGTTTGCAAGACCAAGGGGCCTCTCTTCCCAACAATGCTATATATGCAGCTAGAGACACGAGCTCTGGGGGTACTGATTACTTCATATTGTTGTTTCACCTATAGGGTTGCAGACCCCTTCAGCTCCTTGGGTAATTTCTTTAGCTCCTCCATTGAGGTCTCTGTGTTCTATCCTACAGATGACTGTGGGCATCCACTTCTATATTTGCCAGGCATTGGCATAGCCTTACAGAGATAGCTATATCAGTGTCCTTTCAGCAAGATCTTGCTGGCATATGCAATAGTGTCTGTGTTTGGTGGCTGATTATGGGATGGACCCCCGGGTGGGGCAGTCTCTGGATGGTCCTTCCTTTTGTCTTAGCTCCAAACTTTGTCTCTGCCACTTCTTTCTTGAAATGAAAGAGATCTACCACCAAAGCCTTCTCCTTTCAGGCCTACCAATCAAAGTACAGTGGCCTGGGTCCCCCCCCCCCCCAGAACGAAACCTGATCTGATTGATTCACACACTTTGTTACTTAATTGCTGTTTTGGAACTGGGACCATCTCCTGTCCATTGTTGGCTGACTGTACTTACTAAGCCACCATGGGAAGTAAACAAATTGAATCACTGCCTGGGAAGAGGCTATTAAGACCTTCTTGTGACCGGAAATGCATTCAGAGTTTTTTAGAAAAGCTCAATCAGAATTTGATTTGAAAGAAGGAAAGAAACTGGTAGCAACAACAGTGTTTCCCCATTCTCTGATCCTCGATAATGAAGCAACTTTACCTAGGTTTCCCAGCTGTTGAAAAACTAACACTTAGTGTGTACTCTAGTCCCATATCGATACCTCCCTGAGGCAAAGTAATTGAGAGTCATGGAATTGGAGTCATTCTCAGGGGAATTGGGTTTGTTCATTCCCAGGAGTGCAAACCTCACGGTGCACTCAGGGACTATGCAGGCAAACCTAAACACCAGCCTGTATAGTAGCTTTGTGAGCTGCCTTTCCATTAGGACCCTACCCCAGAGTGATGGTATAAGTATAAGTATGGCCTCCATATGTGTTTGAATGCTTGGTCCATAGGGAGTGGTGCTATTACGAGGCATGGCCTTGTTGGAAGAAGTATATCACTGTGAGGACAGGCTTTGAGGTCTTATATATGCTCAAGCTATGCCAGGTGAGACACACAATCTTCTTCTGCTGCCTGTGGATCAAATGTAGACCTCTTGGCTCCATTTCCAGCACCGTGTCTGCCTGCACTCTGCCATGCTTCCCGCCATGACGATAATGGAATAGACTTCTGAAACTTCTGAACCTGTAAGCCAGCCCCAATGAAATGCTTTCCTTTATAAGAGTTGCCATGGTCATGGGGTCTCTTCACTAAGACACCCAGCCACCACTCCCAGACTCAAATAAGAAATGTTTCTGCAACTTGCTCACCTTGGAAGGAAAACCATCGCAGTACTAACTAACAGCTTTGAAACTTACTCTTAAGAGGTTGGGGCTCTCAGTTGATGGAGTAGCTGCCTACCATGCATGAAGCCCTGGGTCCACTTCCATTTATGATACCTCTTTTAGTTTAGAGGAGCCCAGCCTGAGATGCAACACTGTTTTAAATAAAAAGTCACTCTGTAGTCAATAACGTTCATTAAGTTTGTCAGAGCCAGGCATGGTAGCACAGCCCTATAATCCTACACTGAAAGGAGTCAGGCAGGAGGGTCTCTACACCCTGGGAGCCAACCTGAGCTACCCAGCAGGACTCTGCATTAAAACAAAGCAACAAAAATATTTTGTTGTCAGAAGTGGGTATCAGAGTTATGTATCAGAGCTGATGAAGCCAATGACATATGGGGAGAAAAGACAGATCGCAAGGCAAGTGATGATGTGAGAGGTTTCTTTTACTGTGTAACCATGATGCTGACCTGGACTATGACAGTGGCAGCAGGAAGAGAGAACAAGAGGATGGACACTAGGAGTACAGTTACTGTTGTTGTGGAGTATAAGGATGGAACAGGCCAGAGGCTGAAGAACTCAGGAAGTGGCATTTAAAAATCCCTCATTAGGGGCTGCAGAGATGACTCAATGGTTAAGAGCCCTGAATAGTTCTTACAGAGGACATGAGTTCCCATACTTCCTAACAGCCTGTAATTCCAGTTCCAGTGATCTGGCACGTCTTAGCCCCCATAGGAAATTTACTCAAGTGTATATATACACATAAACATAATTTTAAAAAATGAATTTAAAAAAATCTGTCACTTTCAGTAATGGAGGGACTGCCAAACATGTGTAAAATCCCAGGTTCTGTCCCCAGTACTGCAAAACATCCCTTAAATTCTCCATCAAATAAAATCCGCAACCTTTGTATACTATTTTTTAACCTCTAAGATAAACTAAAAGCAGGGGTGTGTGTGTGTGTGTGTGTGTAAGAGGAGGAATAAACAATCCTAGAAAAAAATAAAATGGAAAACTACAAGGAAAGGGAATGAGTGGCTATGGGACAGAGTGTGAACACACAGATTATTCAAACTATGAATGCAGTTACAATTTAAGTATGCATATTTACAATTAAGTCAGTAGCAAGCCAAATGTGTCTACAGTCAAGCCAGCAGTAAATGCTTAACAATAGTATTGCCAAACTCAGAATATTTGCTTAATAATCACAAGAAAGGAGCTTCAACAGGACAATGCAGGGAGGGTTCTGGTAAGCTCTCTGCAATGTAGCATGTACTGTGTCCTTCTTCCTGTAATTCTTCAGCAAATAGCTATATAACTGTGTGCATAGCCTCCCTCTTTTTCATGTACACACCCTACCCCTTTTCAAGGAAAGCCATGGGTCTCAGCAATAACAAAGTCTAAATCTACAATATTAACTTTCCCTGAATTCAGACATGTCGAGGGTCATGCCGGAGGAGCAACAAACAGCTTTAGAACTCACAGAATGTGGCCCATAGATTAGCACAGCCACAACGGGTGCACCATGGTTGAGCCACAACCCCAGGGACCACGTGTCCTGAGGACTTCATGCTGTTATGGAGTTCTGCTCTGCTTGCTGACCTCACATCCCTCTTAATCTAAGAACTGTATGGAAGGGGCTTCCAGCCCCTCACTTGGCAGTAACTCTGACACTCACAACAATAGTGCTTGATCTTTTTCAGGCACTGCTGATGGAGCAGATTGACTCAGTCACCATCCTGGGAAAGAACGTAGAGATGTAGATTGTCGGCAATGACCACCACTCTTAGAAGCATTTGGAAAAATAAAATTGTTTGTGAAGCTAAGTTGGTTTTGCTACTGGTTTAGATGTAGAAACTCTTAGGAAACAATGTGAAGTTCAGAAAGGCACACTCTTATTAGTTATACTCGGGACCGTTTATGGTCAGGGAACAATGGCAGCCCTGGCTGACGTGACTCTCACTGAGGCTGGACTGCTGATGATTGATTTCTTATATACATTTTTGCCCTCAGCTTCCGGATATGATTTATTAAGAATTTCTGATGAGTAGATAAGCATTCTGTGGATTTAAAAGTAGATTTGACTGATTTTTATATAAAAGTTCAGATTTGCGATTCTTTAAGATTCTTACAAGATTACTTTTAAAGATAAATAATAAAGGAATTCATCCTTTCTTTGTAACTGCAAATTGCTGCTTATCAGTAAGAGATAACTCTCCCTTGCTTGCTCACACTTTGTTAACCTGTAACAAGATGCTTAGTTACGAATGTATGTGGGTTCTTGGGAATAATTTGTTTTCTTTACCTGTACTATGTAATGTTACTTCTTGTAAAGGTATTGGAAAACATATGTATTTTCATAACCATTTACTAGAAGAAAACTAAAGCATAATCACATTGTTATTGTATACTGCTTGAAAGATTTTGCTGGGGTCTATAAGCCATGGGAGAAAGAATAAACATGTTGGGATATTGTTCCTTCCACTCATCAACTATATAAATGCATGTATATGTGTAAAGCTTGTATGGGAATGTGTTGGAAATTTGGTCAATCCATCAAATCTGTATGTATGTATATATATGTAAAGCTTGTCTGTGTGCCTGTGTGTGTGTGTGTGTGTGTGTGTGTGTGTGTGTGTGTGTGTTGGAGCTTGCTCTATCCACCAATTGTGTGTGTTTGTATATATATATATGTGTGTATATGTGAAATGCTTGGAGCCTGCTTGTTGGATCTTTTTCCATCCACCCAGCAGGTATGTGTGTATGTGTACATATATGTATATGTGCTTATGTGGTGTGAAATGCTTAGAGCTTGCTTGCTGGAGCTTTGTGCTAATTATTAGGTGTGTGGATGTATATGTGTTTGTCTGCCTATCTATATGTATGTATGTATGTATGTATGTATGCATATATGTATGTATTTGTATGCATAAGGCTATTGGAGTCAGCCTTTTGCTCCATATATTCAATGTGTATGAATTTTCTCTTTTTCCTTTTCTTTCTTGCTGGCCCCAAGGAGTTAAAAGAGTTCACAGGTTTTCACTGGCCATAGGGAAGGCCAGCCCCAGCAAATTAAGCTTTGTTCCCTCAGAGAAAAGTCTGCTGAGTAATTTTTCTAATCACTAGCTGCCTTAGGGAGCAAGCTCTGTCAGTACCTGGACTGACTCCTATCAGCAGCTGTAATGGCTATTCCTGGTTGTTAACTTGACTATATCTGGAATGAACTACAATCCAGAATTGGAAGGGTGACCTGTGATCCAGATCTTGAGGCTGAAAGACACAAGTTTCTGACCTGGATCTTGGCATGGAGATCTTGAGGCATAGTGGCCATGAAAAGCTTAGGCCCAGGCAAGGTATTGCACTCCTTTAATCTCAGCATTCAGGAGACAGAGCTATGCAGATTTCTTGAGCTCAAGGTCAATTTACAGGACAAGTTTCAAGCAGTGAAGGACTTGGAAAACAGAAAGATAGTGATAATGCAATAGAACAAGGGGGCCATATTCCAGCTCCAGCAAGCAGCAGAACACAGCAGTTTCGGCCATTTGGCTCTGGCTTTAGAGTCAAGAATAGAAGGGACTACTGGGCCGATTGATGCTGGTTAGCTGGAGCTAAGAAATTAGCAGTGATTAAGAAAAGATCAGCATCACTGAGGTGAAATCTTCTGGGAAGTGTTTTCTGAGAGTTCAAAGAAGCTGTGTTCCAGAGATAGCCAAGGTTGTACCTCATGCTTCAGCTCTACTTGGTAATGTTTAAGAGTCACCCAGGTGGTACTGGTTTTAAAGGCATGAAGGGGTCATGAAGAGCAGCTGAGGCTTGGCACTGTGAGAGGCCTCACACAGTGGTGTAGCCTCAGTTGCAGTTGACAGCTCAGGACTGAAGGGGTCATGCAAAGGAGTTGAGGCTTGGCACCACGAAGAGAACCTGTAAGAGGCTATTGGTGAAGCCTAGTTGCAGAAGTTCCCAGTGATTGGAGATCCCAGAACCATGGGATGATCGCCAAGAACAGCAGCAGTGGTGGAGTGGATCAACCTGACCTTAAAATGCTACAGAGGGCAGAGCTGGAGAAGTGATGCCAGCCCTTTGGAGGAGCCCAGAAGATCATGTGTGGATCCCAGACATTGAAAAAAGAAGCTGTCGCATTGAAGTTGCCTTGGAGCCCCCAAGATGTTTGAAATGCCAGAGACATGGGCTATCTGCTGAGGAAAGCTGCTAACAGGGAGTGGAAGCAGCTCAGGAGAGAGAAGTTTGTTGCAGTCAACAAAGATGAAAAAGGAGTTGGAGAACTGAACACCTCTTTGACAGCAGACATAGAGATGCAGAGTTTGGAATTTTCCCATCTGGTTTCATGTCTTGCTTTGGGGATTACAGTTAAGAGATCTGATGAATCTCAGAAGAGACCTTGAACTTTGGACTTTTAACTTTGTTGAGACTAATATAGACTATGGGGGCTTTAGAAGTTGGACTAAATGAATTTTTATTATGCTATGGGTAGGTATGGCCCCGATAGACTCCTGTGTTTGAACAAGCCTATGGGGGCCAGGGAGTGGAATGTGATGGTTTGTATATGCTTGGCCCAGGAAGTGGCACTATTAGGAGGTGTGGCCTTGTTGGAGTAGGTTTGTAGGGCGTGGGCTTAAGACCCTAATTCCAGCTACCTGGAAGCCAGTATTCTGCTAGCAGCCTTCAGATGAAGATGTAGAACTCTCAGCTCCTCCTGCACCATGCCTGCCTGGATGCTGCCATGTTCCTGCCTTGATGATAATGGACTGAATCTCTGAACCTATAAACCAGCCCCAATTAAATGTTCTTATAAGAGTTGCCTTGGTCATGGTGTCTGCTCACAGCAGTAAAACCCTAACTAAGACAGTGGCTCTAAGCACTGACCCCCATCAATGGCTTGCCTTGGTTTACCCACCGGACAGATGCCAAAACTGGTAACTGGCTCAAATGCATGATGGAATCTGACTTTTCTATCCTACTGCACAGTGGCACAATGCCTTTTATAAAAACAGAACTGAAGCCCCACTAACACAAACACATAGAGGCCAGAACAATGAAATTCAGTATCCTTTGGGTTTGTTCCTTTCTCCATGTTCCTTCTGTTTTGACACCGGAGGCCAGATAAGATGTTTACTATTAGTGTTCCGAAATCCCCACCACCACTTATTCATGGGTAATACATTTCAAGACACCCCAGTGGATATTTGAACTCCATACTGTTGGCCATACATCATACCTGTGATATTTTATAATTTATTTATAGTAAATAGTTATTGGTAGTTAATAAGAGAAAAATTATATATTGTAACAATTATTTAACTTGTGAATTCTGTGTTTTTTCATGTAATAATTCATTTTAGTGTCAAACTTTGGTTGACTGAAACTATAGAAATTAAATCATTGGTAAGAAGACATTACTGTAATCCACCATTCCCCCTTGGTCCTTGAAGAGAGAAAAAGAAATCTTCAGAGGCCACATCAGGGAGCAAAGGTGCTGCAGAAACTAACGACAGATGCTAGCAGAGTTTTCTCTTGGTTTCTAAGATAATGGGTGGAATTAATTTCTCCAGATTATCAGTAGTGAACATATATTACATTTTCTTCTATATTTTAATAAAAAAAATCAGTACAAAATCATTTTGTTATAAGAGAGTTATCAAATTAAAGCATATTTTTCTGCAAGCTAACATGATACTTTACATTTTTAGTGTTTTTAATGTTTTCAATATTTCCCCTCCTGCAAATCCTTTCAGATTCTTCCTATCTTCCTACTCACCCAATTCCATGCTTTTTCTCTCTAAAAAAAAAAAAAGACAAAAACCATTAAACTATAACCAAAAAGGAGAGGAAGAAGAAGAAAAAGAAGATTGAGAAGAGGAGGAGAAAGAGAAGGAGGAGAAACAAAAGGAGAAGGAAGAAGAAGAGGAGGAAGAGTAGGAGAAGGGGGAGGAAAAAAAGGAAGGAGGAGGAAGAGGAAGAAAGGCACACAAAAACTTGAAGTCCTTTTGTGTTGACACCTGAGCATGAGGCCTGCTCTGGTGTGTAGTTGATAAACCCAGTGTCACTGCATTGGAGAAAACTGATTTCCCATCTCCTAACAGCTATCAAATGCAAATAATTTCTTGGTTAAGGGCCGACCTTTGTGTTCACTTCCTTGTCTCCATTCTGAGATTTTGTGTGGCTTAAACATTTTAGGTCTTACACGTGTTGACATGGTCTCTCTGAGTTCTTATGTGTTATCAGTCTGGAAAACACTATTTTCTTGGAGTCATCCACCCCCTCTGGCATTTTTTTTTTTTTTAAGAAGGACATTTTTTTTTTACTTTATTGGATATTTTCTTTATTTACATTTCAAATGTTATCCTCTTTCCTGGTTTCCCCTCTGAAATCCCCCTCTCTCCTCCCCTCCTACCCCTGCTCACCAACCCACCCATTCCCACTTCCTGGCCCTGGCATTCCCCTACACTGGGACATAGAGCCTTCACAGGACCAAGGGCCTCTCCCTTCATTGATGACCGACTAGGCCATCCTCTGCTACATATGCAGCTGGAGCCACGGGTCCCTCCATGTGTACTCTTTGGTTGGTGGTTTAGTCCCTGGGAGCTCTAGGGGTACTGGTTAGTTCATATTGTTGTTCCACCTATAGTGTTGCAGACCCCTTCAGCTCCTTGGGCACTTTCTTTAGCTCCTCCATTGGGGACCCTGTGCTCAGTCCAATGGTTGGCTGTGAGCATCCACTTCTGTATTTGTCAGGCACTGGCATAGCCTCACAAGAGACAGTTATATCAGGCCTCTGTCAGGAAGCTCTTGTTGGCATCCACAATAGTGTCTGGGTTTGGTGGTTGTATATGGTATGGACTCCCCTGACTTCCCTCTGGCTTTTAAATTTTTCCCACCTACTCTCCCACATAGATCCTTGAGCCTTGAGGGGAGGAGTTTCTTATCTGCTCATGTCAAACTTTGCCTTAAGCACTTTGGATATAATACTAAATTTTATTTTATTTAATCCAATGAATATTATACTAATTATGATATTGTATCATAATATTTGTAATATAATTACTTGTTATCCATTATAATATATAATATACTATTATAAACTCCATCCTACAGACAGGGAAGCTTATGTCAGAGTGATAGAGTAACTGGTCTAGGGACATTATAGACTATTCTTTCAAGAAGTTTACATAGAATATTCTGAAAGAACAGTAATTCATATAGAGGCAAGATGTTTGGCTCTTGTACATTTGTGATTTGAGGAAAAAAACTAAAAAGAGTGTGAAAATGTCTGACCTCATCAAGAAGGCATCAAAAAGGCATATATAGCCAATAAAGGGGGACCTTTCCTTTTCCTTTGTTTGATTTTAATAATTATTATTTTATTTTAGATGCATTTTTATTTTACCAAATTAGTATGATACTTGCCCATCTAAAAGTTACTAGCTTTAACTCATCTGCTTAGTAGCAAGTCATCTGCTTTCATTTTTCCTTTATTGCTTGAGAATATCATTCACAGAGAGTTTTGATCAAATTCACGCGCTTCCCTCCCATGCAATTCTTTCCCTATCAGCCAACTTTTGTTTCCCAACTTTATGTGCACTTAAAAAATACCTCACTGAGTTCCCCTTAGTGCTGGCTATATGCATGTGTGTGGAGGATCATCTACTTGGGGCATGGGTAGCCCCTCAGGGACTACAGTGCCCCTGAGAAACCATTGCCCTGCCCCAGAAGAAAACTTCCCTGAGGAACCATTAAGTGTCAATATATATTTCATGAGCCCCTCCCCAATCCATGCTGAGATTGTGGCTGACTTGGTCATGTATGCAGTCACTGCTGCTATGCATTCACCTATGCAATGGTGCCATCATACCTAACAAACAATCTTTTACTGCAGATGCCCACTACCTCTAGGTGTTACAATCTTTCTGCCCCTGCTTCCCCAATGATCCTGAACCTCAGGAAAAGGAGGTATGATATAGTTGTTCCATTTAGACCTGAGCACTCACTCCATGGTCTCTTCATTTCTTCATGCTGGCCAGTTGTGAGTCTCTGTATTTATTACCATATACTGTAAAAAGAAGCTTCCGTGACATTTCTAGGGGATGAAATAATACAGCAAACTTCCTGCTCTTACAATCTTTCTGTCCCCACTTCTGCAATGATCCCTGAGCTTTAGATGCAGTTTTATTGTTGTAAATGTATCAACTGGGGCTGCGTACCACACAATCACTTGTTCTCTGCATTTTAATTGGCTGTGGCCTTCTATAATGCTCTCCATCTGTTAAAAGGAGCCACACTTAGCTGTGGGTATAAGGATAAATACTTACAATGAAGTTAGAAATTACGCTCTCTTAGTAAACTGGTGGTTATACTTTCTCCTCCAAGATCCATGACTTCACTAGATCTGACTAGCAGGCTAAGTTTCCAGGAACTGGCATGGTTTCCCTCTAGTTGAGCAGGCCTTAAGTCAATTAGAGAGACGTTGGTTACCATCAAGGTATGTGTGCCACCATGGCACCCTTAGAGATATCTTGTGCTAATCATTGTTTTAGTTCATGGGCGTCATAGCTGAGTAGGACTCTTGGCTGCTTCCCTCCCTTGGAAGTTTGTATGACACTTCTGGTACCATGGAAACTTCAGGAAAGAGGCTCTCAGGTCAGAACCAGCTCAGATTCTCTGAGCCCTGTATCCAAAGACTGGTGCCTCTGGGAGGCAGCCAAGGGCAACTGCAATAGTTAGAATGGTTTTGGACCTTCTTGGGGCAACTCTGACCAACAACTCAAAAAGGTTCTTGTTAAGTAGTCTATGGCTCTTGGGAGAGTTATTTTCAGCTCAAGTGAGAAAATTTCATTTAAACTATATATACATATATATGTACACACAGACATATATCTTATATAAAATTTTAGGTAGATAAATATTATGATTCCTTATGGCTTTTACAAATGTCAGAAAATCTACACTTATGAAGTATCATCAACATGATTGCCTAAAAACAGGACCTGAACAAGGATGCCACCAATAGACAAGCTAACACGGAACAACAACAACAACAACAACAAAATCTTACGGGTTTCAACTTTAGACAAAGTACCTCAAGCAACTAAGGAATGAGAGCTAGAGAAATAGTTGCCCCCAGGAAAGAGGCATGCAAACTGGTTAGCCAAGTGATTAGCCCTGAATAATAAACATTAAAATCGGGTGCTGAGTGAGAAGGGTTGTACTTACATATTTAGGACTCTGTGTGTGTGTGTGTGTGTGTGTGTGTGTGTGTGTGTGTGTGTGTAAAANNNAAANNAAAAAATAAAGGCTGTGAATTTGAGAGAGCGCAAGGGGTGATTCATGGGAAGGGTTGGAAGGAGGAAAGAGAGCAGGGAAAACAATGTAATTATAATTTAAATTCAAAAATTTAAAACAACATATATGGACTTAAAAAGGAAGTTTCTCTGGTGAGAACTGAAAGATGAACAGATCTATAGGTATAATGATAAGAATTTAGTGGCAGTATATTAATATGTCCATGTAGCAGAATTACTAATTGACAGAATTTAATGTTGGGGGTTTCTCCTAAGGCATACAACCTAGTCAATCACAGGGTTTGGCCAGTTAACATTACAGGCACAAGTTCTGCCCTTTGGAATGGACCTTAAATCTAGTAAGAAAAGTGCCTAGTTATTCCCCTAACATTCATCCCACTATTGCATCAGTGGGTACATAGCTGTGTGAATCTGTTATTTTTAATTGTGTGTATGTTTACATATGTATGTATGTATGCATGCATGTATGTATGTATGTATGTATGTATGTATGTATGTATGTGTTGGCGCTGAAGACTTCGGTAATAGCTACACAGGGGAGCTGCAGAGCCCAGGTGGCTCTCACCGCTGGGGGAGACTGTGAAGGTGCCGCTGCCCCCGAGAAGGCTTCCACCGCCATCACTGCCTGCAGCCACTACTACACTATGTGGACTCCATCTGCTGGCACCTGCCATCACCCACCACATGGATTTCCACCTTGCCACCACCACCACCACCACTGCAAGACTCACAGAATTCTACTACGTGAACTGTGCAGCCGCAGCCAACCACGTGCCTCTGGCCACACCGACCACAGGGTTGCACACTTCATGCTACTCGACTGTAGAAACCCTCAAACACACACAGGCATATTGATTGATAAGGGGTTTCTCCAGTTGGCAGGAGGGACCCTATATGCCCAGATAGCACTTGGCCAGCCTCTTCTGGGCTAAGGGCTTTCAATACCCCGGTCCTTATGACCAGCCTCCTGGCTGACCTATGAATTAGAACATAGACTATTGGGTGACTTCCCTTCTCGAAAACAGTTCATAAATCCCTCGAGCTCTTGGAGCTGGCCGAAAATTCCTGGTACCAGGTTGAATTTCTTTCTGGCAATTTCCAGGAAATTGTAGCCATAGCCTTTAGTTATTCGTGTGATAACCTGAATTTCTAGTTTGGCCATATACTGACCCATTGCTGATCCCTCCTCAAAATGCCAGTACGATAAGTTCAATGACAACCCCATCACCCATTGGGTGCTAAATTGTCTTCAAACATACTCCTGGGATGGCTCCTGGAAAATCTCAAATCTCTGAAATTAACACCTGATTTGAGGCCCTCAAAACTGATACACCTCTGCAATAAGGTCTGGATTCAATACCCTTTAGATAATAATTCCAAATGACCAGCCAATGGCACGCTGAACCTGATTGTTTTAAGAGATCTTCATACATACTGCCAGCAGTCGGGTAAATGGAAAGAGGTTCTGTATAGTCAAGCATTCGTCTATATTCACTCTTAACCTTCTATCTACTCCTCCTGCTCCCCAACCTATCTTCTCTTAGCCATGAAACCTATACACCCTCCAATAGATGACAGTACGCTTGATCCTGCCAATGAGTCACTCCCCCTCTGCCTCAGACCCACCTCCACACTGCCAAAAACCCAAACTGCCACCTCAGTTTTTCCTCACCAGGCCCCAGAGCCTACTATCTCAACCTCTCCAGATCCCTCCCTTCCTTCTGTGCCAGCTGCAGGTCGCTCCAAATGGTCTGCATTGGCACCAACCTTTACCCCTCCTATCACGAGTTCTAAGGCCACAGTCAGACCCCCAAATCCTTCTTCTCCAGGAACACCTGACCCAGCATCGGTCCTTCCTCTAAAGGAAGTAACTGGTATTGACGGTCTGGTCAGAGTACATGTTCCTTTCTCAGTGAGTGAACTTTCTCAGATAGAAAGCAGACTGGGTTCCTGTACTTGTAACTCCTCCAGCTTTAACAAGGAGTTCCAGTCCATCACTCAGTCTTATAGCTTGACTTTCCACGATGTTCATATGATTCTTACTAATAATTTACTTCCTGATGAACGCAGGCGAGTTTGGGAAGAGGCAAAAACACACAGGGACGAAATTCACCAAACAGATATAATATATTCAATAGGACCTGAGGCTGTCCCTGACCAGGATCCCCTATGGAATTACAATTCTGTAGGTGGTATCTTAACCAGAGACAGATTTATTACATGCCTTCTGGCTGGCCTAAGAAAGGCAGCCTTAAAGCCAGTACATTTTGAAAAACTCCAAAAGGTTGTCCAGGACAAACAGGCGAACCCATCTCAATTTTTAGAATGCCCCACAAAGGCTTTATTGCAATACACTAATCTGGAGCCTGAAAACCCAGAAGGTAAGCAACTTCTGATGACCTACTTTTTTCCCAGAGCTACTCTGACATAAAAGCTAAACTTAGGCGTTTGGAGAGGGGTTCCCTAACTCCACAGGCGGAAGTCTTGGCACTGTCTTCAAGGTGTACCATGAAAGAGATGAGAAAACCTGAAAACAAAAATACCACATGCCAGCAAAGGCTATCTGAACAGCTCCAGCTTCAGCCACTACCCCAGACTCCTGGCCTTCTAAGGCACAGAGACCACCAGGCCCCTGCTATAGATATGATCAGCAAGGTCACAAGGTCACAAGGGCAAAGGCTTGACCTACTCCCCGGCAAGCCAAGAGGACCATGTCCTAGGTGTCATCCGGAGGGACATTGGGCTGTCGATTGCCCTTGAGTATCACAGAACAGAGGGACATCGCTCCCAAGTAATCCTCCAGTTGACCTGCTAGGTTCAGCTATAGATGACTGAAGGGGCCAAAGCTCCCTCAACCCAACCATGCCTATTACTGCAGGGAGCTCCAGGTAGCTATCATGGTATATGGGCAGCACATCTCCTTCCTTTTGGACACCGGGGCCACTTACTCTGCCTTGACAGAATTTGGGGGACCCATTTCACCTTTGAGTTTTCCTATTGTCGGGGTAGGAGGACAACCTTACCTTCCTCATCAGACTCCACCACTTGGTTGCATTTTTAGAGATGTACCCCCTCACCATTCCTTTTTGTTAGTGCCAACATGTCGTGTCCCCTTATTGGGAAGGGCTCTTTTATTTAAGTTGGGAGCCTCTATTTCCTTTGTTCTTCCCATTCGCCCAAGCTCAGCAGCAGTTCCTCTGCTCCTCCTTCTAGCCAGCCAACCTACTAACACTAACATGATGTTTCCTTTACCGGCTTCTCAGGTGGACCCCTGAGTGTGGGATGTCCAGAACCCCTCTGTTGCTAAACACCATTCTCCTGTTGTCATCCAGTTACTGGACCCTACCAGGTACATCACCCAAGCTCAATACCCTCTCTCTCTCCAGGGCCTCAGGGGACTTAAGCCTATCATTTCTGACATCTTAAGGAAAAAACTCCTTTTCCCCACCTCTTCCCCCTTTAACACTCCTTTACTGGCAGTTAAGAAAACTAATGGAACCTATTGGCTGGTTCAAGACCTCAGGTACATTAATTCTGCAGTGTTTCCTCTCCATCCTGTTGTGGCTAATCCTTACACACTTCTTCCCACTATCCCCCCAGGGACTTCTCATTTCTCAGTCCTAGATCTCAAGGATGCATTTTTCTCTATCCCTCTACACACCCAGTCACAGAACATATATGCCTTTACCTGGACAGATCCTGATACCCACTTCTCGACCCAACTTACCTGGACTGTTCTACCTCAGGGATTCTAAGACAGCCCATACCTATTTGGCCAGGCCCTGGCTTCTGACTTACTCTCCTTATCTCTCCCTAAATCTAAGATTATGCTTTACATAGATGATGTTCTTCTCTGTAGCCCCTCTCTAGAGATTAGCCAAGTAGACATCTCTGTTATTCTCAATTTCCTTTTCAGTCGAGGCTACAGGGTCTTCTAAAGTCCAACTGTCCACTCCTCAGATCACCTATTTGGGACTAACAATTACCCCAGCCCACAAGGCTATTACCTTAGATAGAATCTGATTCAGTCTCTAACTGTTCCTTCTACATAGGAAGAGATTTTATCATTCTTAGAAATGGCTAGCTTTTTACGTTCCTGAGTTCCTTCCTTTTCCCTCCTTTCTCATCCTTTATATGAAGCAGTATTAGGCCCCACTCATGAACCTCTCCTCAAACCCGTTACCAAGCCCTTTCAGAGGCTTCAACAGGCTCTCCTTAAGGCCCCAGCCTTACATCTCCCTGACCTGACTCGTCCTTTTTCCCTCTATGTAACTGAAAAGGAGGGATTTGCCCTTGGAGTCTTAGGTCACCAACTGGGACCTTCTTTTGCACCTGTACCATACTTGTCAAAGAAACTAGATCTAACCATCCAGGGATGGGCATCTTATATTTGTACCTTAGCAGTTGCTGAACTCCTTATTCGAGAGTCAAAAAAGCTAACCTTGGGGTTGCCTATAACTGTCCTCTCTTCTCATAACCTGTCACAGCTCCTAACTTACAAAGGCTTATAGACTCTACCCTCTTCCAGGGTTCTGTCTCTTCAGATAGCTCTAATAGAAGACTCCACATGCACCTTTCAATCATGACTGCCTCTTAATATTTCAAAGCTTCTTCCTCGACCTAATACTGACCACTCCCTACCTCACTCCTGTACTGATACTTTAGAGGAACTATCACCTCATCCTTCACACATACAGGAGGGCACATTGCCTCAGGGCATCTATACATGGTATACAGATGGCAGCTCCTTTTATATGAAGGGGCTAGAAAAGCTGACTATGCCAGAGTGCCAGATACCGAGGTGGTGGCAGTACAGACCTTCCTGCTTACACCAGTAATCAACAGGCTGAACTAACAGTCCTTACCTGTGCCTTTCAAGTGGCCCAGGGACAATTCCTCAACAGCTACACAGATTCCAAATATGCTTTCCATATCCTCCTGTCCCGTGCCACTGTCTTGAAGGAGTGCGGGTTACTTACCACAAAAGGAGGATCAGTAACTAATGCAAACCACATTATGGCCATGCTAAAAGCCTCTCATCTCCCCACAGCTATTGGGATTGTCCACTGCAGATCCCACCAGATCCCAAGGGAAGCAACCAAGCCAATGAGGCAGCTACAGCTACGGCCTTTAGGGGCCTGGACTCTGAAACCCACATCCTCACCTTCACCCCCTGACACTCGCCAAACTCTGTCCTATCTTCACCAACTCTTTCATCCTAATTGCCGAGTGTTGTCTTCTTTTGTCAAGACCCACATACAGCCTACTCCTGAGGACTTAAGTTTCTTAAAATCTATCACTGCTTCTTGCAAAATCTGTCAGATGTCAGACTCCAACTCGAGGTATTGTAGCACCCCTTTTCCTACCCATCAGGCTAGAGGCTCCCTTCCTGGAACTGACTGGCAACTTGACTTTACCCACATGCCCACTGTCAGATGTGCCAAGTACCTCCTGTTCTTGGTGGACACCTTCTTGGGATGTGTAGAGGCATTTCCCACAACTAACAAAAGGGCTCAGACAGTCTCTGATCTCCTCCTCCGAGAGATCATCCCCTGGTTTGGTGTCCCAGCCTCCTATCAGTCAGACAATGGTCCTGAATTTACTTGCCAAATTTCTCAAATCCTACCTAAGGCTCTAGACATCCCTGGCATTTTCATATCCCCTACAACCCTCAATCTTCAGGTAAGGTAGAAGGAACTAACTGCTCTTTGAAAACCACCCTTGCTAAGCTGTCACAGGAATTTCACCTTAATTGGGTAAAACTCCTACCTCTGGCTTTTTTCAGGCTATGAGCTCTCCCCAAGTGATCTCTGCTTATCTTACCCTTTGAACTCATGAATGGTCATCCAGTCCTAACTCCTGGTCTTTCACCTAAATGCTCTCCCTTCCCAGACCATCTACTCACCCCATTACTTTGCCACCTCTGTTCTCTCCTATGGAACTTTGCTGACTACCATCTACCATGGTCACACACTGTCCCTTATCCACTGCCTGTCAATATTAGAGATCAAGTTCTTCTATCCCCTTCAGATCATCGGCCCTCTCCCCTCCCTTTCAAATGGCAGGGCCCTTTTAAGGTAATTCTCATGACTCCTAGAGCTGCTAAACTTGAGGGATTCTTTCATTGGGTCCACCTGTCTCACCTCAAACCTTTCATCCTTCCACCTAAAAATGACTCTTCTTCATACTTGTTGACCCTTAACAGAACCCTGCTTTATTAAGCTCTGGAGGACTTCAAGACCACCCACCTTGTCCCCAATCCCAGAAAGTGAGACTCCACTCCGGCAGCCGAGCTCAACCTCACTGGATTAGGCATGGGTTTCTCGTCTTCCCCCTGCTCTTCACTTCCATCCAGGGACAGCCCTTACATCTGGAGATTCGAAGTTCAAGAAATCCCCACAGGCCAGGAAGTGGTGGCGCATGCCTTTAATCCCAGTACTTGGGAGGCAAAGGCAGGTGGATTTCTGAGTTTGAGACCAGCCTGGTCTACAGAGTGGGTTCCAGGACAGCCAGAGCTACACAGAGAAACCCTGTCTCAAAGAAAGAAGGAAAGAAAGAAAGAAAGAAAGAAAGAAAGAAAGAAAGAAAGAAAGAAAGAAAGAAAGCCCCACAGATAAGAAAGATTCTTTCCAAATAGGGTCAGGAAACTTCTCCATAGCCAGATGCCAAGAACCAATCCAAGTTGCTATCATCCCTGTATCTGTTATCCCATCTAAATATTATGATCTCTAAACTTGCTTTCTCTTTGACCAGACAAAAGATTATTGTAGAAAATGGCCAGACAAATATGGGGCTGCCCATATTGGCCTTGTCAGACACCTACGCTAGGATCACAGACCAATCATTTCTTCTATCAACACTGCAGACACTCTTTTTCTACATACAAGACCCATGGGATTTCAGGTGGAAGACAGGAGTTGTCCGTAAGCTCTACCATAAAAATCAGCCCGGGTTCCCAGTAAGTACTATCGGCATCCAGAGAAAATATGTCTCAATTGCCCATATCGGAAAAGTAGGGGAAGTAATCAAACATTCCTACAAGGTCCTTACCTCCTTGACATCACACCTCATAAATGGCACTAACTTGTCATTTCACCTTTTGCTTCAGACCTTGACCTCGGCATACCAACTCCTTAATGTCACCAGGCCTGGATGCTTTAAAGATTGCTAGTTATGCGTACTCCCTGGAACTAACTCATAATTGTCACTTACAGCCTCTCCAGTGATACTGCCAAGTAACCTTACCTCACCCTTTGTCAGCTGCCCTGACTCCAGTGTTGCCATGACTCCACACCTTACCTCTCTCCTTCTCTTTGGCGTGGCAAACTGTTTTAAGACCTCTGGGACACGTTCTGTTGGAACACTAAGTTCCCTAGACTGCAGTAGAACCATAATCCTCAATATATCATCTCTGCCACAATGCCCTGCAGTCCAGATCACGTCAATTCTGTGTGGCACTCAGGCAAATCATCGCCTACTGGCCAGCTGGTCAAGACTCTGCACGTTGGTGCTCCTTTTCCCTGAACTGGGAGTAATCCAGGGGAGCGAGTCCCTGCCAATCCCAGCTGTAGATATGATAGCTGCTCAACATAAGAGGGCAGTTCAGGTGGTGCCACTCTTGGTTGCTATGGGAATAGCCATAGGTGCTGGTACTAGGATTGCAGGGATAACGACTTCCATGACCCAATATAATAAATACATTCACTTCCCAGTTTAAAAGCAATCTTCAAGAAATGTCTGAAACTGTGCTTACTATCCAGAAACAGATTGATTCTTTGGCAGTCGTGGTGCTTCAGAACCAATGGAGGCTAGATGTCCTGACAGCTAAAGAAGGTGGTCTTTGCCTGTTCCTCCAAGAAGAATGCTGTTTCTATGTCAACCAATCCAGGATAGTGAGAAATAAAATCCAGGAGCTACAGTCAGACATAAAGAATTTCAGGGAACGTGAGACCTCCGGTTCTGGGATTTCAAAAACCCATTATGGAAGTGGATACTCTCTTTTGTGATGCCTTTTTGTAGCCATCCTCCTGATGTTATTATTTACTCCCTGCCCCATTAATCTTGTTTCTACATTCCCTCAATGACAAATACAAAAAAAATTCTAACCAAACTAATATTCAGCTCCTATTACAGGATTACCAGCCACTGCCCACAGAAGAGCCACTGTCCACAGAGGAACCTGATGTGAACATTTACCAAGTGGATCCTGACAGTGAAAGCCAGCTACACCACAAAATTGGTGACACCCCTAAACAGCAGGAAACAGCTTAAGAGACACCCTCATTCCCTTTTTACCATCGGCTCCCCTTCCCCCCCTTTTTTCCTTCTCTTTATAATAGAAAGAAGGGAGGTATGTTGGTATCAGGACCTCTGAAACCTGTGACATCACATAGGCGTGACCAGCACACCTGTTGCCAAGGCAATAGCACCATATTCCCAGAATCTGCTTGGCTTGCCTCCCACCTTTACCTGTGACTAGGTCACCATCCATATATAAAGAAAGTATAAAGAAGCCCCCTCTGATATCTCTCTCTCTCTCTCTCTCTCTCTCTCTCTCTCTCTCTCTCTCTCTCTC
>NC_034613.1:86526615-86546967 GCF_900095145.1 Mus pahari
CTCTCTCTCTCTCTCTCTCTCTCTCTCTCTCTCTTCCTTCTCTTTCCACTGCCACCTTGCCCTTCTCTCTCTCAATAAACTTCACATGGCACTGTTTGGCCTGGTGTGGTCCTTCTGAAGCCTTGCGAAGATCACAACAGTATGTATGTATTATGTATGTATGTATTATGTATGTATGTATGTATGTATGTATGTATGTATATAATGCCCTGCATGGTTTGGTTCTGAAAACCTGCCTATGGTGGCAAGGGTAAAGAAAGAAGAGTTACATGTACAGAAAAGCTGGGATAAAGTGGGACATACACATTCTGATGGAGTGGCACCAATTATGGCACAGCTGGAAACACAGACATTTATTACGTACAGCACAGCTGGTCTAGGTAAGGATCTCTGGAGGAGACCAGTCTAAGGCTGTAAACATCCAAAAGTGAGAAGATGCAGCTGCTAGTCTTTTAACACACTGGTCAAATGTTCATAAGCCCATGACCTTGTACACACTGTCAGCATTTACACTTCGACCAGAGGACAGATTCTAATAGCTCCGAGGCATTGGTCCTTGACATGGCCATACCCATGTCAAACAACAAACATTTACTTAGGACTTAATCCACTCGTTACACATTTCCTCAAGGCTTTTCAGGGTCTCCACAGGCAATAGTTAAATTTGATATCAGATATTGTGCCTCTTGCATTGCTCTTTTTTATCAAGATTGTTTTGAAGAGAGAGAGAGAGAGAGAGAGAGAGAGAGAGGGCTTCGAAGTAAATTTGGGGATTGTTTCTTTTTTTCCATAAAGAAGTAGTTATGGGAATTCTGGTGAGAATTACATTGACTCATAGATCCCTTTCAATAATAACAGTAACAATTCTGTGGATTCATGGGTATGGGATATTTTTCAATCTTCTAGTGTGTTCTTCAATTTCTTTCTTCTTGTTTAACCTTCCATTTATTTTTATTTAGTTTCTGTCACCTCCTTTACTATGTTTATTCTGAGTTATTTTATTTGTTTGAGGGTCTTACAAATGCACCCACCTGTCAGGGACCAGGTTGAGAAAACCCAGGCATCTTACACCCAGGGCATCCCGCAGCCCAGGTGTTTTCACAGTATGTAGCTAAAAGCCACATAGTTCTTTGTCAAGAGCACTTCCCCCTCTCTCTCTGCAAGGCCACTCCTGGGAACCAGCAAGACCTAAACAGACATCAAGGACTGAAGGAGACTTCTCACATTCCAGAGCTGCCCACAGGTGTCACCTTGAACTGTCTGGAGGATCCGGACCCCGAGATAGGCTCTTAGATAAGCCGCCCTATGTCCCAGGGCAGTGGTGCCAAGGACCCTAGATGAATCACTAAATGTATTAGACTTGCAAATAACTCTTCCCAATTATTTCTCTCACTGTATACCTTTGATCACCCCTCTCCAAATTGTATATAACCTGAGCATCTCCCCTTAGTAAATGAGACTATGACACACATGCATGGTCTTCGTCTCTTTCTTTATTCCCATTTCTCTCTAGGTTTGTGATCCCCTTCAAGGACCATGAAATAAAGTGTCCCGCGGGTCGGGGCACCCACCCAATTTCTTTCTTATCACAATTATTATTTGGTTAGAAGAGCTATTGATTATGGAAGCCCCTGCTTTGCTGAATGCATTTATCAGATCTCAGAGTTCTCTGGTAGAATTTTTAAGAGTCTTTTAATAAAGGAATCAGATCATTTACAAACAGGGAAAAATCTGGTTTTTTTCTAGAGAGGTAATTCCTAAGATGGGCCGAGAAGAGCACTCTGTTCAGTGGAGAGCAGGCGGCCCATGACAGGTCAATGAGATGATAGGCTAAGTTTTGCTGAGCAAAGGGGAAGCCAGAGGTAGATAAGGAAAATTGGGGAAAAAAATCTACAATAAAGATTGCTCAGTGTTTATCATGGTTAAAATGATAGCAGTTGCTAATTTCTGGATTCCATCCCAAGCCTCCTGTCTGAAGAGGAGTTCCAGCACCTGCATTTCAACAAGCTTTAAAGGGGACTTTTAATGACACCTAAATGTGCAAAACAGATTGGCATCTGAGATACACGGCCATCAAGGGATGAGGAAAGATGAGTCCACACTGAAACAATTTTCTCTAGGATCTGTTATTTTTAAATAAGCCTGCCACCCCTAAAGATTTTAATGCTGGTGGCCTGTGTATCACACTTGAGAAAGTTTGCCTCTAAGGTGACACAGTGCTGAGCATGTGGGCTTTGGGTCTGCAATCTACATTTTAAATGCAGGTAAATATATTATCTATGAAATCTCTGGCAAATGAATTAGTGTATATGAAAATATGGCTAGGGTTAGTGAGAATGCACTTTGTCACACTGTTGTAAGAATTAAATAAATGTATATATGCAAAGTGTTTAAAACAGAAATGCTCAAAATCTGGACACGGTGGCAGATGCCTATAATCCCAGTGCTCACTTGGCTGAGGTGGGAGGATTGTGGGTTCAATGCCAGGTTAGACTCCATAGCCCATAAATACTCAATACTTAATATATATTAGCTATTAGTGTTGCGACTTTTATTGTTCCCCATAGTTAGGATTACAGGGCCACCAAAAGTATGGCTTATGAAAAGTAGGTTAGGCAATGGAACGTTTAAGCAGATTAGCAAAAGTCATTCAGGAAGTGAAAAATATGGTCTTGTTACCAGCTAGAGAGGAAGGGGGTACTTAAACACCTAATAAAAAGCCAAGTGAGGGTTGGCTCCCTTCCTCGCTGATCTACCTAGGGTCTCTAGTTAGTAAAGGAAGTCACTGACAGGGACCTTTGCAGTCTGGAGTTCTGCAAGAAGGAGAACAAGGGGGGAGTGCTGTGGAAACAGGCAACACTGCTGGCAGCCCCTCCCCAGGGAGAATTGCTACTAGTTACTAAAAGAGACTCACATCTTCGAAAAAGATTCAGTTGATAAAAGAATAGCTTAGGAACCAAGCAACAGCTTAAAAACCGCCTTGTTTTGCCAGGAGTGGGAAGCACCAGGTTCTGAAAATGTCCTCAGATGAACTTAAAGGAAGAAAGCTCTTATTTCTAAGGTGAGCTTCCTGGGGCAAGCACTTGGAGCCATGGCTCCAGCCCCAAGACCAAGCTGCTGGTGAGACTTTTAGTCTCTCTGTATCTTTACAACCTAACCCTGTCCCAGTTTCCAGTTAAGGGGGACCTAGACTGGAGAAGGAGCCAGAGCTCATGTCTATAAGAAATAATGGAAGCATCTGGGCCCAATTTTGCATGAAAAGAAGGTTCAACACAATGTCATCTCACAGCTACAAAGAGGTGTTTGTTGTAAGTCAGAAAGATCAGATGGTATGGGATGGATGTTCAAGAGACAGAGACAGGACCCATAAGTGGACAGACACCATAAGAAGACATATTTCAGCTCAATACGGGACATGTATAATAGAACTGAAGAACCATAAATGAAGCTGGACTTTTTTTGTGTGAGATGAGGAAGAGTATCAGCTGAGGTAGATGACAGTGGTACAGTTAAGTAACCCATTCAACTTTGTAGCTAAGCTATCCATTCCTGTGTTTATCTGCCTACTTTCATTCTATATTCCTTGGCTTTCTTAGCCCTGGGCTTTAATGGGCTACTTTAACATCTGGTAACCAGGTCACATCTAAATATAACTAGGAAATGGATGCTGGGGAGCCTTCTTGATTTTCCCATAGGCCCCAATTAAGTCCATACATGCCTCTCCTTTCTGCTACCACCACCTCTTCACTCCCAGACTGCCAACAAAGTAGGACACACTGCTCTAGTTCCCTGCTTTCCTGTCCACAAAACAAAGCCATCGATTAGGATTTAGGATATGGAAGCACCAACAGATGATGACAAAACAGCCAATGTGATCAGGTAGTCCAGAAAACTGAGAACTCTGCCCAAACTCCCAGAGCAGCTGTCCATGCACTAAACAGCTGCCTCTTAAATTTCACTGCCCAGGGAGCTCATTACCATGCAGATTCGGATTCAGGACCTGGAGATTCTGCACTTCTAACAAGCTCCGGGCAATGCTGATGCTGCTGGTCCATGAATCTGAATCACATCAATAACAGGGCCATTAAGGCAGCTATAGTTAGCATGGTGATGATCATTCACTGCGCCATGGCAGAATTGTAAAATGCTCACCAGGAGTAGCATAAATAGATGAGGGAAGGCTCAAGATTCTCAGAAAGGGATGAAAGAGTTACCTGCGCTTCAGGTACCTCTGGATTCTCTAGGCCCTGAATCTCCTTCTAGTCCCTTATCCCTTTGTCAAAGTGAAGACTTCCTTAGTGCTTCATATTTCTCTTTTCAAAACAAAGGGGTTTTCTTCATTCAACATAATTAGAAATGGGATCTCTAGCTCAAACCCTCTTCTTCAAAAAAAAAAAAAAAAAACACTTAACAGAAAGGTTGCCACAGTTGTTTTTGACTAGTAGGCCAGAAGAACAAACCCACACTGAAGTCTACTTCCACAAGAGGCCCAGCCAGAAAGGAAAATAGTGATATTGGAAACAGTTTAGATCCAACTTTATTATCTCTGATAGGAACTTCCAAACTCATCTTGGTATTCTTGAAAAGTAGCTTTGGAGAGTAAATCCCAGCTTATTCTTATAGCAAGATTGACACTCGTACTTCACTGTCTCCTGCTCTCTTGCCCCTCTTTCATAATGGAAGCACAAATGTCTCCCCAGAAACAATTGTGCTAACTTTCAAGAGTGGATACCTCATCATTGCATACAGCCTGGGCTCCCAGCCAATGAGCCTGGTGTGGGAAACACCAAAGATCTCAAGGAAGGGAAAGGTTTCTGAAAACTAGCCACATCCCAGGGAGGAGGAGAAGCCATACTGAGGGCTCTGGGATAGCATTCCCCTGGCGATTCACTCTGCACATGGAGAAAGGTGGAGGGCCTCCCAGTCCAGAGGCACATTATCCTTGAAGAGGCTGGAATGAGATCCCATCTGAGCCTTTCAGCAGCCTCACCCCCACCCCCACCCCCCCCAGTGAACTTCTGGCATGGGTCAAGCTTTGGGCTGGTTAAGATTTAGAGGTGTCAAGGCCTCTGCCAGCTGGCTGAGGATGGTGGTATGAAGACAGGCACAAGAATGAAAAATTGCTAGGACTTCCTGGTGACGACCGTTTGACAGAAATACATGATGGTCACTGAAACACTGTGTTGAGTTTTAGCAATAGCTTGCTTGGAGAATCACTCTGATGAGGAAAGACTCCCCCCTCCCCCATTTCCTAACACTGAGGCTTGCAGAAAGTTACTTTGATGCTCTGGGCCTTAGTTTCCCCATCTGCAACCTCCTTCCTAATTGTAGGGTAAGAATTTAAGTCTGTGGCTATTTAGGAAGGTGCTAGTCACAGTGTATGTATGTGTTCTTTCCCTTGATGGAAAAGTTCACTAATTACAGAAAGCTGGGACCAAGAGTCCAGTAATAAAGTTTGGGCAAATACCAAATTGGGAGCATGTAGATTCCATGCCCCACAAACAAGTATTAAGGCCAGATAATTAGGTCAAACTTCTCTCTGAAGCCAGACATACCAGAGGACATGCCTTTAATCCCAGCAGTTGAAAGGCAGAGGCAGATGGAGCTCTGTGAGTTTGAGGCTAGCCTGGTCTACATAGAGTTTTCCAGGACATCCCCCAGGGCTACACAGTGATACCCTGTCTCAAACAAAACAAAAAAAGATATCAAGGAAATACTTCTATCTGCCTGCTTGACAATGTACTATCTGTCACAAACATAGCTCTTCTCCTTGGTTCAGGAGTAGCTTGGGTAAGGGTCAGATATCTAAGCCAGGTTCTTTACAGTCTCTCTCTCTCTTGTGAACAAAAGAAGTCATTTGCAAGACAGCTTGCCAGAGGAAGTCTTCCCATGTGACACTAATTAGGCCATGAGGTATATTCAACTTTGCCTCACTCCAAGTCCTCCCTCATCTTGCTCTTCAGTCCTTTCCTATTCTCTGTCCTTCACCTGGCCTACTTCTACAGGCCACCACCTTAAATAGCAGGGTTACTGTTCAGATTGCTAATCTAGGCTGGATATGCGGGCTCTACCTCAGCACTTCCCACACCTGCGGGCGTGTGACTAGAACCTTTCCCACTAGACTGGAAGCTCTTGGCTGAAGGACAGTGACTATTTGTTTATATCATGTGCCTAGCAGATGGCATGTGCTCAAAATATTTGTTGACTGACTAAATAGCCTTGGCAGTCACTTTGAACTCGGAGTTTCTAGAGTAACAAGGACAGTCCGTCCTCTCTCACAGCCAATGGAACTGCTATAACTAACCAACCGGAGTCCAGTCTGAAAAGGCCTTGGGATACTGAAATGTCACATTCTGTTTCTTCTTTCTCCTGTTTTCTGTCCTTTCTCAGAACATCCCTATTGAGGTAGTGACAGAGCCTGCAACAGCTATTTGGCTTCCACAACAGCGGAAAAGAATTAGCTAGCAATTGTGAAGGATCTTTGGGGTTCTCAGAAAGGAAAGCAAGGTCGTGAGAACAGAACACCAGCCCTAGAGACTCAGATCCCATAAAGAAGGGGTCCGAAATTCTGGATGAGTACCGGTTGGCAGATGTATAGGAGAGGCCAAGATTGGGGAGTCAAGATGGCTCTGGATCCGACTGCCAGAGGAAATGTTGTTTCTGAAGTTGGGGAGTCAAGAAGCCTCCCTCCCGCTGAGTGCCAGAGAAGGGTTCCAGAAGGAACAGGAAGTACAAAGAGAGCCAGCCCACTAGGCAACCCTGGAACCGTTCATCAGAGGCTCGATTGCAACTGCTCTTCTATGCATTGGCTTAAAAATCGAATTCCATTCCGGACAAATTTCCTTAGTGCATGCAAGCTGCTCTCATTTCAAGAATGTCAAATACACAGCCAAATGCAATTACATTTTAAAGCACAGCACTCACTTGAAATATAGCACAAATTTCTAAACCAATTTTAATCACATTACAGGGAGGGCAGACATGCTCAGCAATCTGAAATTCCACCTTATCCAGAGGTTTTCCTGATTAGTTAGAAGAGTGGCCAATCTACTGTCTCTGCCTTGCTTAGCCCCCTCCTGTTCACTCCAAAGTGTCAGGTATACACTTAGCCTTATTCTTTTATTATGGACACCGTCTGCTGTGCATTTCTGCCCTGGTACCTGCTCACTTGATCCATCACATCCCCATAATGTCTGAGCAGTGTCTTGGCTGATTTGCTCCAGTACATCCCTATGAGCACAGGACTGGCCTTGGATTCCTTTTTTGTTGATGTTGTGCTTATCCTAGCCCCACATGGCCCAGGGGCTGAATAAGAATTATTTAAAAATGAAAACTCAAAGATCCATGACCAAACAGGGTATATGCAAGGACAGTGGTACAGCAAGGGAACCTGAGTACTTTCCAAACTGAGATGTGAGTCCCGCCTGCATGGACAGTGGATGGAAGTGTAGCAGAGCTGGATTCTCTGTGCTTCGGAAGACTGGCACATGCGCTCTCCAGAAGCCAGCACTGTCAGAGCTGTCTGGTGAATTCAAGTCTGAGACTGATCAGCCTCTGAAGAGCTTCGCCCTGGGAAATCTAGGTTTTGGTCTCTGATTTGTCCCAAAATCCAGTTCTCTCTTTCTCCCCCTCTCCCTCTCCCTCTCCCTCTCCCTCTCCCTCTCCTCCCTCTTCTCTCTCTCTCTCTCTCTCTCTCTCTCTCTCTCTCTCTCTCTCTCCCTCTCCCTCTCCCTCTCCCTCTCCCTCTCCCTCTCCCTCCCTCACCTCCCCTCTCTCTTCACCACCCGCTCTCTCTCCTTCCTTCTCCTTCTGTTTCCTTCTCCCCTTCTCCTTTACCCTCCCTTCCCCATCAGTCACCTTCTCTCCTTCTTCCTCTGTGACTCCATCATCTCTGACTGAATCGCTTCACTTTCCTCAGTCAGCTTGTTCTCTTTGATCTGCCCCCACAGCTCTCCCTGGGTCCAAGTTGTGTTTCTTTTCTCACTCTCAGCATTCTGTCTCCTGCCCATCACTGTACTCAATAAAGAAATGTGCATTCTTCCCTTTGATAAACTCACAAACTTAGAAAGGCAGTTTCACTTAGAAATTAAGAGAAAGTAGGCTAGAGTTGGCTCAAACTTTGAGAGCACTTATGACCCTTGCAGAGGCTTAAGTTCAAGTCCTAGCACCCACATGGTAGATCACAACCATCTGTAACACCAGCTCTTGGAGGATTAAATACCATGTACTGACTTGGACAGGAACTAGACACAAATATGATGCCCATATAAACATTCAGACAGAACACACATATACAATAAAATAAAAGACAGAGCCTTTTAAAATTTTTTAAAAGAGAAAGTAACCCAGACTACATATGTCATTCTCAGCCACGATCCTAGCCCAAGCCACCTTACTTCTTCCCATGGATGCTGTGGTCTCAGGGCTCCATCCCCCCAGCTCCCCAAAGGCACTGCTGGGCGATGCATGAGAAAAATGACAACTTAGCCAAGCCTCTAACATCAGATGGAGGAAGAGTGACATGATGCAGCAGATTAAGTGAAATGCACAACTTTTCAGCTCCATCCTTAGATTCTTGGATTTGATGATTTTGACATTTGTAGAACTGAAAAGCCCGGACAGAGGAACAAGCTAGAATATATTCAGGCCAAAGGGAGTGGGATGGGGCAGAGGCTAAGGATCTTACCTTTATCTCCAAATCAATGGGAATTAAATGCCCACTATGTGCTAGGTACTGAGACCAATACTAAGCATGAAGGTTAACAAAGTAGGAACATCTGACTTCAGAGTACTCAGTCAAGTGACCAAACCTAGAAATCTGAGTTTAATAACAACCATTTACCAAGTGTTTACCATATGTTACACACTGCTCTAAACTTTTTGCATGTGTTGTTTTAATCTCCATGTCACAGATGAGGAAACTGGACCCCAGAAAGGTTACATTTGTTGACAGCATAGTACCATGAAGATTGATTATTGAAACAGTTGAGGCTGCCAAGCCTGGAATAGAACAGTCAAAGGAATGTTGAATTTCTTGTCCTCAGTCTTCTGTCAAAGTCCAAGAGAATGTATGTATCTGCTGCGTTTGGGATCTACTCCCAGTGGGATCCCTGCGAGACAGACCTGGAATCCAAGACTGGAAGCTGGTCTTGACTTACAAAGAGGAAAATCATGAGGCATCTGTCTTAGGAGACAAAGTTGTCTGTGGCTAGAACAGGCTGCCAGGAGATGGGGGATGACCTCAAGAGAGGCTGGATGACCACTCAGAAAGGGAAGAGGACAAAAAAAGGCTACCAAAGGACTCTTGCAATTCTGAGGAGCTGTGCATTTCTGTTTTCTGGTGACACACTGTCTTGAAAACCCATAATAGCTCCTTTAACATCTCCTGAGAATTAGCCATATGTTTACTGCCAGAGATTAAGCATACCTATTCTGTACACAGCAACCATGTTGTCTCCCCATGCTTATCTTCATATACATATACATATACATATACATATACATATACATATACATATACATATACATATACATATACATTTCCTATTTCCTTTGCCAGGGAGTTTTAGCAATATCTTGTAGGAGTCCCCCCATAGCCTTCCTCCTCATTTCTTCCTTAGGCCTAGTCCTGGTCTAATTGCTCTGGAACTGTAAACCAAGAGACAAGCAATGGTTATTTCTTAGTGGGATGCTCAGACAGCCACAAATGGCCACTGGCAAGGTCCATGTAGCCTAAAGGTTCATGCCTCATATGGGGTAGACTGTAACCACCCATGAGTTGGGCCCAGGAGGCCTTCCAACTGCCAAGGTACATACTCTGTCCTTCTTCCATGCCTGGCATACTCACAAATTCATATTGGAACTTAGCAGAACTGTGGTGGAACTATTTCTAAAAATAACCAAGTTTGTGTGGCCACACCTGGTCCTCAGGACCTACAGGTCACCAGAACCAAGGCCTAGATCTGGCAGAGGACAAAGCAAAGGCCACACTGAAAGCTCCTCCAGCTTGTCAGAGTAGAACAGAGCATGGAGCTTCTGCACACAAGGAAGCTATGCTCAAGAGTCCCTCATTCCACTACTCCACCAAGAAAGCTTCTTTACAGACAACTGTAGGCTTCCAAACAGGGTTAAGGTTAGGCCAATACTGCCAGAGTGTAGCCTCCCCCAGCCTTGAGGAGGCTGGCTTTGACCTTGCTGCCACTAAGAATGAGACCACCTGGGGTGGAACCTTCAGACCTAGATGGCTCTATTGTTCTGTCACCTGCCTGCTCTTCTCCAAGACACTGCTACCTGCTGAGGCCCTTGAGATATTCTGGAGACTGCAAGCGATCCAGTAATTTATACCTACTTGCCAAAACAGTTCTTTCAGATAGATAGATCGCCTACAGGCTGGTGACAGGCATCAAGAATGGCTCTGCGGGAGATGGGCTTTCTGTTTATATAAGGGCAGATTGTTAGTAAACTCTGGGGCCTTGATCAGAGAAATATGTCTTGGCCTCCATTATTTCTCTCGCCATTTTCTCCCATACAGCTCCAGCCTCCCACTCAGGAACCCAGTTAGTGTGGCCACAGGCAGCTATACCTGATGCAGAGATGCAAGGAACAGTGGCCTACTGGGAAAATGTCTGAATTATACAATTCTAGCTTGTTTCTCTGAGAACTCCAATACTTTCACTAGAAAAGCTACCCTGAAGGGCTAGAAGGGGAGGCAGTACCACTATACTCCATACTCCTTGTTCCCATCTGAGTTCACAGCTCCCAGCCTGGGTATAATCTCCAAGAACCACCTAGGCAAAGGTGAAATAAGACTCTGCCAGAGATGCAGAGATACCAAGGAAGGACTTTGGGTATGTAAAAGCTGACTGGGAAACTGGTGATGCCACAAGGCAGTTGCCTGTCACATTCAAAAGACAGTTCCAGGCCACTGGCAGGTGCTGAAGGGCAAGAAACCTACCAAATATAATGCTTGGGTGTGCTGCCAGCTGGTTCCTCTTTAGGTTAGGTTGGACATGCCAAGATAAAGACACTCGAGTTAAATGTTGTCTCATGAGTGTTCTCAGGCCAGTTCCACTTAGTCACCTCTGGGAGCCAACTGGCAATCACTCCAGGTAGAGATAGACGATTTGATTTTTGAGGCCAGGTAGTCATCAGACAGGTTAAACTGAACTAGATGGTTACTGGAGGAGGAGGAAAAACGGTGGTCAGAAGCCAGTTCTGACTCATGCCTGACTTTAGATACTGCTATGACACATCCCACTTCTCAAATGAGGGTGTCTTTGGTATATTAGGGCTCAAATGGAACTGTCACAGGTTAGGGAGGCCAAAGCTAAAAGTAAAAGTGATTCCTGTCCCAGGAGACCTTGAGCAGCATGGGTAAAGCAGCTAATGCCCCTGCCTCAATTTGCCGCTGCGCTTACTGTCCAAAAGCAAAGACAAGCTGGAAACTTGTCACCGGCACCAGGTAATTGTCTGTGAAGTTTACACTCTGCAAAGAACAGGGTTTAGCCGCCTACTCAGTAATCAAGCCACAATCAGAACAGTTTGGGGAAAGTTCTAGAACGCAAAGGTGACACAAGCACTAAGCTGCTCTGTGGTTAGCCAGAAGAGGTGGCCTAGAAAGTTGAGTGCTACAGTAGGGATCGGAGCTAGTGAACTCGGTGAAGGGCTTTGGAGAAGAGAAACTCCAGCTGATTATTTCTGAAGTCTCGCTGGGGTCACAGAAGCACTATCTCCCCCTTACTCTTGCCAGGAGGTAAACAGGCTGTGTTATTCTGTCTTCCATGGAATACTGCTAGAGAAGTTCAGAAGCCAGGACCCCAGCAGAAAATATTCACCCTGGCTGTTAGAAGAGAGAAGAGAAATAGGGGAGCAGAATTGAGGAGGAAGTGATGAAGCTCAGTTCACGCCAAAGAAAGTTCGTGACCACCTCCTGTGGTGCTGTCAAATGTTTCCTCATTCCAAGAGATAGGGGTAGCTTTTGGGGTTTGCCTCATAGATGAAACGGAAATTCTGAGAAGCAAAGTGACCTGCCTTGTGTAGAGGTCTTTAACCCGAGCCGGGCTGATTCAACGCCTACATCCTTTTTACTATTTATCTTGCTTCCCTGAGTATCTTTTTCTAGCTCAAAAAGCCTTTGTTCCCTATGGCAACAGGAAGTGTGTTTTTATCCACAAGTGAATCAGGTGATCCTACAGTACTCTACAATTAATACAGTCCTTAAATGTCAGAGTTAGAAGCGGCATTAAGAGGCCATTTTTCTCAGATGGGCCTCTCATTTTGTAGACAGAATAACAAAAGGGTCAGAAAGGGCTTGTCCATAGGAGGAGCAAGCCTGAGTTTGTGGGCTCTAGTAGCTCACCATGTGAGGGAGAGAGAGAAGACCACAAGTCCAGTGAAGCCAGTTCTCATTCCTTAGAGTGGATACTGCCTACCAATTGTCTTGTCTCCTTGAAGATTGGGCAGCCACCCAGAACAAAAAGACAAAAAAAAAAACTTTCTTCTAGACTTTTTCTATGGCAGTGTGTGTGTGTGGAGGGGGGGAGGTTAACTAAGAAGGCTCTCTTCTCAGTCCATCCTCAGTGCCCATAAAGTAGGACTTACTGGGTAAAAATGAGTGTGAGATAAAACACACATGCTAAGTTCTGAGTTCTTCAATAACTAGCCTAATAATCTTAAGAAAATTCTCTGACTTCCCCGAGCCTTGGTTATCTCCTGTGCAAAATACAGCTAGATACCAAGACCCATTTCACGGGGTTGCTATGAAGAATCAGCACAAATAGTTGTAAAATTAATTACATTATTAATTATATTATTTAATATAAAACTATGCATCTGTAATCATTGTCCCTTTCTCATCCCCTGAAAACTCCCACATTTTCGCCCCTGACTAGGTCAGAAGGAAAATTCCAGAGCCAAGATAGCCTTGTGGTACAAAGGCAGACTTTCTACTGCAGCCTGTGAGGTTCAAGATAGTGAGGCTGGGAACAGGTAGAGCATTGGTTGGCCCCCTTCCTCCTAACTGTGTACACAAGAGACTATGAATGTATGTCTTGGATATTTTTTCATTACATTTATTAAGTACAGGGATGCCCTTGTGCCATGGCGCGCATGTGGAGGTCAGAAGACAACTCGTGTGAATTCTTTCTACCATGTGTGTTCTAGGAATGTAACTCAGGCTTGGAGAGCAAGTGCCTTTATCTGCTGAGCCATCTCACCTATCCTGCCTTAGGTACTTTTAAAGAGGCCCATGTCAGGGCAGAAAATGTTGGTATTGGAAGAGAAAAAAAAAAGTAAAGGCCAATGTTCTCCTACCGGGAATACAAGAACGATGTGGTATGAGAATAAAGAACTTTGAAAGTACAAAGGAAGTGGACAGAGGAAAGGTGCTGGGCTCATATCGTGGGGAATTAAAACAAAATGAACAAACCGGATGCTTCCTCTGGCTGGTCTGCAAGTTCCCTCAGTCCTTGAAGACTATTATAAGAAAAGCCCCCCATTGAAAAGGAAACACAACCTCTATGTAAAAAGTTGAGTCTCTCATAAAAATTAATCCATAAAAATAGTAATCACTTGGCCCTTATATCATGCCATTCTGGTTCAGAGACACAGGGTTGTCAGAGGATAAGGGACCAGGCTGAAGCCAGGGCAGGCCTAGACATGGGGTCTCTTCCCTTACTTCCATCCACTTCCATTAATTAGTGTTAGGCCCTATGGACAACAGGGGAGTCCCAATTCTCATTTTGATTTTTAAAATCCACACTTCACCATGTCTCTACTTTCTCATCTGGCTCTAGCTTTTTCTCTATCTCTCAGGTGAGCTTTTGAGAAAGCTTGGTTATTGATTTCATCCTCTGGTAACAGAACATAAACATAAGCAAACAAACAAAGCAATGCATAAACTTTAGCCCTTCATCTCCAATCACTGTAAGTGTCCTACTAAGTTCGGCACATCTTTCCCCAGCCTCCAGCTTACACCTTCTAAGGCAACTGGACTCACAAGCCATTTGGAGCAATCACTGTCTTTCCTGTTTAACACGAGTACTCTCCACCACAGCCTGGTCCATTTTGGCCTCTTTCACTTACCTCATGAGGCCCTTTACAGTCTGGCTCCTACACATCTGTCTGGCTTTACTTTTGGTCATTCCGACATTTCAGTCATGCTAATTATTTACTTACTAAAAAGACTGTTAGCAGCTAGAGTTTCAAACCTCTATTTGCATATTCCATGTTTTCTTCACAGAATGCTCTTTCCACATTGACTAGCTGGTACATCTGACCTACCTTGCAAGTTGCAGCTGAAAGGAAATGTGTTTGGGGATAGAATTTTTTCGTCTCTCATCTTTTCTGGGCTTCTCCCTTCTAGCCATCTTACTGGCGCCACATACTTATTCCCTGGCCAGTCCCTACCATGTCTCATCATGTTTATTCCCATCCCTTCTCCAGGTTGCCTTTAATTGGACTTTATTCTATGCCAGGCATTCTGCCAATGTTGAATCGTCATGCCTACTGTGAGTGTGGTGCCGTGATTACTCCCATTTTGCAGCTAAGAAAATCAGGCTTGAAGATCTATGTCAGTTGGTTAACTTCAACCAGAACACAAGGCTAGTAAGTGCCATGGTGCAGAACCTAAGGCTCAGCCATGGTGATGAAATGCTCTGTCTTTATTCATGTGAGGGCACATTAACTCTCAGAGGGGGTTGCTGAAGTTAAGAAGAAAAAGTCAAATCTCTTTAGGGCCACAATGGCCAGGGTCTTCCATCTGAATTTGAGGGAGCAGTGGAACAGGAAAGAAATTGGAACCGTAGCCTGGCATGGTGGCACACGCCTTTAATCCCAGCACTCAGGAGGCAGAGGTGGGTGGATTTCTGAGTTCGAGGCCAGCCTGGTCTACAGAGTGAGGACAGCCAGGGCTATTCAGAGAAACCCTGTCTTGAAAATCCAAAGAAGAAGAAGAAGAAGAAGAAGAAGAAGAAGAAGAAGAAGAAGAAGAAGAAGAAGAAGAAGAAGAACAACAACAACAACAACAACAACAACAACAACAACAACAACAAGAACAAGAAGAACAAGAAGAACAAGAAAAGAAATTGGAACAGTTCTAAAGAAGAAAAAAATAACTTCAGATATTGATGCTATCTAAGTTAGGAGTTTGCACAAAATCAGTGAGCTGTATACTTAGGAACAGGGGGTTAAAAACATCAAACAAGAAAGAGACAAACAAACAAAACAAACAAATAGCAGCCCTGAGCAGGACTGACTGGTGCTGGGTGAAGGGTTGGCTTAGGGGCGGGGCAATGAGTGGAGGTTCAGAAGTTCAGGCTCCAACTGCCACCTGGTGGTCAGCCATAGGCAAAGCAAATGAGTGAGTCCAAGGTTACATGCTTAAGGCACAAGGCAAGTAAAACGGGCTCTGGCTCATACGACATTTATTCTTTCGCTTACGCCTTTATCGACCTGTCCATTTATTTCATTTCTTCAGGCAACAGAGTGCTTTACAATAGACACAGTCTGAAAACTAAGACTTCAGCAGTGAGACAAACAAAGAAAAAAAGCCTCTTCTCACTGAGCGCACAGCGTGCAGGTTGGGAGACAGACAAGAAATAGTGAGCAGAGTTCTGTGGTGTTCGATAATTAAGTATGTGTCGAGAAATAGCTAACATACATATTAGATGATGCTGTGTTAGATTGTGGATGCTAGAAAGAAAAAAAAAAACAAGAAAGTGAGAGGCAAAATAATCCTCTCTGCTTTAAATAAAGCTGCGTTTGAAGTAAAAGAGACAAAAAAACGCATACAAGACTAGTGGGAGGTAAAGGAGGCAGCCATGATGCCGCCTGTGGGAAGCTGGTTCTGAGCAAGAAAACAGCCTAGGAAAGACTAGAAAGGGAGGGAGGGGGAAGTGCAATGTGACTGAAGAGCAATCAGGAAGCCCCTGTGACTGGAGCAAGTGAACACCATGAAAGCAATGGGCTAGGAAAGGACCCCCAGTGAAGTAGGCAGAGTCAAGATCACGTGGGATTCTGGAGGCCCACTCTATATACTCAGTGAATGAGGCAGGAAGCTATGAAGGGTAGTTCACTCAGCATCTAGCAATGAGCACAGGGCATTCTGTTCTGTAGTACTGGTAGGAATGACATCCGCAGGTAAAATACAGAAGAGAATGCAGAACTAGACCACAGATTTGTCCAATTGATTTTTGTCTTGTACAAAAAGAATTCGATGAAGGATAGTCTCCCTCCTCTCCTCCCTCCCCCCAAAAAAGCCAAAACAAAAAATCAAGAGCAGTTGCCTCTCTTTTTGAGGACCCAAGTTTGGTTCCCAACAGCGACACAGGGTGACTCATAAGGTCCTGTAAACCTAGCTCCGCACATCAATATCACCATATGCTGACCTTTAAGAATACCCGGACACATGTGGTACACATACATACACTGAAGCACACATACACACTCACACACACGTTGCACATGTATAAAAATGAATGAATACATTTTAATAAAAATTTACAGGAAAAAGTTTTGAGACCTAGGGCAAGGTTTTAGGGGACATCAAAAGCACAATCCATAAAAGAAAAACTTGCTATCAGAATTCATCAAAATTTTAAAAAAGGTTTTTCAGACTACATTGAAGCTCTTTGTAAAGTACATGTGGTATCTTCCGTAAAGATGGGTTCTATATAGATGGACTACGTGTGACATCTTTCATAAAGATGGGTTCTCTAGATTGACACATTAAGGGTCTGGGCAAAGATCTGGTGTAGTCTTGGCCATACAGAAAGTGCAATGTTCACCAGGCCAATCATGTCTGCTCCCAGACTTCTGGGTGGATAACAGGTTATGCATCCTTCCCTTTGAAGGAACAATCCTGTGTGTGTAACATTCCTGGTTCTCCCCCTAGAGGCTCCCACAACACAGAACCACACAAGCATACAACAAACACATGAGCAAATTATATAAAGCTGGTATAATTGCCACAGGCTCTATGGATTGTATCAAGGTCAGCTGACTAGTTTTGATATTGGCAAGAGGAGGGTCAGGGATACACAGGACCTCTCTAGAATTTTCTATGAATTATTTCCAAACAGGAATTTAAGACAAAAATGCTGGATTAGCTGGGCTTGAGTCCCAGAACCCTGGCTTTGGACTGAAGGAGAATGGGAAGGATAGACATGGAGATACAATAAAACTGGGGTCACGAGAACATCTCTAATGCTACTAATACCACTGCCCCTCCCATTGCAGCCCGGAGGCCTGCCCTATTTATTAGGGTGAAGAGGGAATGAGACTGGCTGGTCTCAGTAGGGGGCCTCTGTACTGAGCCTTCTCAGGAGGTAAATATTAGGGAGGAGGAAGCCACAGTTGCTATTCTTTGCACGCATTGATCAAACATTCATAATTTGACTCCTAAGAAAAGCTTTGCCATTTCTCTGGAGCCTGCTAGATATGGATAACAGCTCTACCAATTTCAATAGCTCAGTCAGTTGGAGAGTCCTCAACAGCCACACCCATGTCAGAATACACATTCACGTAGGCTTTTTGCCTGTTCAGGGTTTCCTCTGCTCCCATGAGATACTCTAAACAAAAAAGGTAAGGCTGTTAGATTAAAAAAAAAATTATGTAGACCTGCACTGTCTCCATTTTAAAAATCAAGTGAAAAAAAAAATAAAAAGCTCAACAGATGTGAGTGCATTTATGCCTGTGAAAGTAGTTCCTTGTGGAAAACTACTTATGATCTGACTTTAATAAGTGGATACTCGAGATGACAGTTCCTTCAACACTTATTCTGCAAGTGGAAAAAATAAGGCTTGGAGATGAGAGGCTACTTGTTCAAGGTCACATGGCAAAGAATAATAGAAATAAAATTTGCTTGCATCTCCGCTTCTATGTAGGACTTGGGAGGGAGGGACAAGAAAAGGTGTGAACCTCCCTGACTCAAACAGTAGTTATGAGCTCCAGTAGTTAAGTGCCTACACCAGTACTTGGTACTTAGTACTCTTTAAGCCAATAGTTTTCTTACCCTCTTTGCTAAGAGATGGAGTGCTACGCCTTCACAGCTGGAATTGGCAGAAAAGACTTCAGCTACCCTAGGGAGATACAGCCTTCTTCACCCACCCACTCCCCAGAGTTCTAGAACTCTAGTACACAATGAACTTGGTGATATCTTGAGGGTACTTATCTTCTAAGATGGTCACCATGGAGATGATTGGAAAAGAGGGGCATTCAGTTTCTATGGTGACAGCCTGAGGAGCAAGGATGTGACTTAGAAGAAAGGTTGGGGTGCATGAAATCATTTCCATAGAGATGGTTAGGGGCCTGAGATTCATTTAAAGGTGGAGGGAAAGTAATTGGAGAAATAAAGCAACTTATTTCATTAGAGACAGATAAGGAAGGGGCGGAGTCCTCCAGAGAACAAGACAGTAAGATTTCTATCTGATGTTAGAAAGCTGCTAGAGGTACTAATAGACATCATAAGTTCATCTTCTGTGTCTCTCGTGTGCCCACATACTTGGGTATAACAGACTCTGAGACCTCAGCACAACTGACACCGTGTTGGAAGCACAATTCTGAATTTAGAACCCAGCAAAGAGGTCCTAACAGCTGCCAAAATGGGATCAAAGACCCAATCCATCAAAGACCTAGCCCATAGCTTGAAGACCCGAGAAAGTCCCTAAATGTACTAGCCTTGCTTTTTGCCTTCTGTAGTTTTGCTTCTCACTAATTGTTCTCACTAACTGAAGTGGGTCACCCAGGATGTGACTTTTGTACATAAAAGACAAAGGATGACAAGGCTTGAGGCTGCATGATTTGGATAAGTCCCCTATGCAGTCATCAGTCAGCAATACAGACTTTCTATTTGGCTTTAAGAATGTCCATGTGTTCTTTGGTAGAATTACCTCACAACATTGGGAAGACTGAACTAGTGGATCCACTGTAAATTCTTCCAGAACTGTTCGTTGAAACAGTCCAGACATTATCTAAATTCTGAAAAAAAAAAAAAGAAGGAAGGAAGGAAGGAAGGAAAGACAGACAGACAGACAGACAGACAGACAGACAGAAAGAAAGAAAGAAAGAAAGAAAGAAAGAAAGAAAGAAAGAAAGAAAGAGAAAACAGGCTCTACAAATAGAAGAGGTGCAGTAGCCTTGTGAAGTCAGGGGTTTCTGTCTGTTCTATCCATCCCAGGTCTAAAACAATGTTTTGAACATGGCAGGCATTCAATAAGTGTATGGCAAGTGCAAGTGCGTGAATCATCTATTTCTTGCTACTGCTATCAGTAAGTCTCATATTATTGAAATGCTCCACATTCCCTTCATATACTGCATATACATATACTTCATACACATATCCCCTCATATACTTGTATACGTATAAGCCATTCAAGACTTCATTTGGGCACCATCTGTGATGAAAGGTCTTTCACTATCTCAAACACTCCTCATGAGTGTTGTCATCCTAAACTCTGGGTATTACTATAAAAGTATTTACCAGTCAACACTAAACTCAAACTCTCTCTAACTCTCTCTCTCTCTCTCTCTCTCTCTCTCTCTCTCTCTCTCTCTCTCTGTCTCTCTCTCTCTTCCACACACACACACACACACACACACACACACACACACACACACCTAGTTGTTCCAGCCTTAGCAGAGGCCCACACATATTTCAATCCTAGCCGCTAGCACAATGCCGGCATATAGAACGCCCTCAATAAATGTTTAACCAATTCAACACCTTGCCCTGATCACCTGGGAACAGGATTCTCAATTGAGAAGATGCTGCCATAAGATTGGCCTACAGGCAAGGCATTTTCTCGATTAATCATTGATGTGAAAGGTCTCCAACCACTGTGAGTAGTGCCTAAGTCAGAGCAGGTGGTCCCAGCACCTAGAAGAAAACAATCTGAGCCAGCCTGGAATCGTTGCTGGGAATATGGCCCATGATCTAACATGCCCCTTTGCTAACATGAGCCATCCTAATTATTCCATCTTATTTCCTTATATTTTCTATATACCTAGTAAATGTTCATTCCCACCCCACCCACTTTGCCCTTCACGTAGGCAGTAAAGTGTAGTGGTTATGGACACGGGCTCTAGAGTCAGATCTGGGGACTGATCCTACCTGAGGGTAACACTCTTGGGCCAATCACATTAACCTCTCTGAGTCATAGTTTTAACCATCTGTCAAATGGGTGTGTGGCAGCACCTTTGTCTTATGATACTGGTGAGAACTGAGAAACTGCATATGGAGTACTTAGCAGGTGCCAAGTTGGGGTAACTCAAAATGAAGAATAGACTTTCTGGCCTCAAGGACCTCTGGGTTTACAGAGAGAGAGAGAGAGAGAGAGAGAGAGAGAGAGAGAGAGA